>NW_025752876.1:0-11711 GCF_021184085.1 Oncorhynchus gorbuscha
TCAAATTTACATTTACATAAAGGTGCAATTATGTTTATTTTACATAATTTATTTGACTGGGACAATGTTCAATAATAAAAGATTCAGGACTCCATTCAACTGTGACGTAGTTCAGCATTACAGCGTGATTGAAATTTGAAGAAATGTTACCGCTGCTTGGCAGAGACGGCATTCACGGTAAACGCTGCATATGTCAGCTCAATCGGGAATGACCTTGTCAGTCATTGACATAAAAAAAAAACATTTGGCTTGACAATGACAGCAATGGAGTTGGCAAGAGCACAAACAGATCTGAGGCCAGCGTAAATTATTTTGGGCATAGACTCTACAAGGTGCCAAGCGTTCCACAGGGATGCTGGCCCATGTTTATCTAATGCTTCCACAGTTTTGTATAGTTGGCTGAATGTCCTTTGAGTAGTGGACCATTCTCGATACACACAGGGAACTGTTAAATGTGAAAAACACAGCAGCGTTGCAGTTCTTGACACAAACCCGGTGTGCCTGACACCAACTACCATATCCCGTTCAGTCACTTAAATCTTTTGTCTTGCCCATTCACCCTCTGAATGGCACACATTCACAATCCATGTCACAATTGTCTCAAGGCTTAATAATCCTTCTTCAAACCTGTCTCCTCTCCTTCATCTACATTGATTGAAGTGGATTTTGAACAAGTGACCTCAATAAGGGATCATAGCTTTCACCTGGTCACGTCATGGAAAGAGCAGGTATTCTTAATTTCCTGCAGTCTAATGACCACAAGCGCCCTCTATTGGCCTCATGAGTGGAATGGTATTCATATTTTTCATAATAAAGTCAAAAATAAAAATAATAAAACCACCTAAAACTATGGCAAATGGTTTTGTTTCAGTCTTCAGATGTATATAAAGTGTAATATTGGGATGCAAACTCGAAATGTAATATATTTCAACTCTATATCTGACTTCTTTTTTTTTTTACATAACCTTGTGTGTAACGGTGTATACTTTTGTTTCAAACTATATTCGTTCAAGACTACCAAGAAACACTGTGTGACCCTGATTTAGCTCCCTCTAGTAAAAGGTTAATGCTTTGTATACTCAGAGTATGTGATCGCAAGGTTTGAAATGAATATGTTGTAGTCAAATATTATATCTATTTAAGTTTCCGGCAGTCAGTTTGCAGTCTAAAAATGATTTGTATAATTATGTTCCGGCCCCTGACCATCCGCTCAAGAAAAAATTGTCTCGCAACTGACTCTAGTTGATGATCCCTGCAATGAATCAGTACGCTCCTTCCTCTGCAATGCAATTTTCTTCGTTATTGTAAACTAAATTTGTGCTGACTGATTAACAGTGTCAAGGTCCTTTTCAATTTATTCCCGAAACCCTTCTTCTTTAAATTTGTATTGACAGATCGCAACCAACTGAAAGATGCATACACCGCCACCTACTGTACTGGAGTGTGAATGCACTACACCTTGTGACACGAAAGGGAACCGGAAAAGTTACGAAAAAATGGACCGACCAACTAACCCAACACCAATTATAACCTCACCACTATTCCACTACTTGGCCCTGTGTGATCTTTTTGCAGGCCGGCACACCTTGTAACTTCTGCAGTAACTTCTGCAGTAACATATTTTACATCCAAATACTTCTCTACAGCTGCACCTACCACAACATCTATTTTCTGTGATTTATGTTCCATTTCTGCTGGTACAGTTGATAACAATGGTGAATGACAGATCTGTAAATCCCCATTTCCCCAGATCTGTAAATTTCCATTTCCCCAGATCTGTAAATCCCCATTTCCCCAGATCTGTAAATCTCCATTTCCCCAGATCTGTAAATCTCCATTTCCCCAGATCTGTAAATTTCCATGTGAATTTGGTGGGGTCAACCAAAAAGTTACATATTGTCTTTTTAAATAATACCAACATCATCGTGGCAGGGTAGCCTAGTGGTTAGAGTGTTGGACTAGTAACCGAAAGGTTGCAAGTTCAAATCCCCGAGCTGACAAGGTACAAATCTGTCATTCTGCCCCTGAACAGGCAGTTAACCCACTGTTCCTAGGCCGTCATTGAAAATAAGAATTTGTTCTTAACTGACTTGCCTAGTAAAATAAAGGTAAAATGAAATCTCATGTTTGCGCGACCTTGAAACGGTAGTGGAATGGGATTAGTGTGGTGTGTGAAGAATCCAATACTTTAACTTGTAGGCGATGCAAATCACATTATTGTGGGATAACCTCCTCTAAGAATATGAATTAGGCTGTTTGAGAAGGTTTGAATCCTAAGTAACCTGCACATTGTTTGAAGTACTATAGACCAACATAGCTACTGTAGTAGGTCAAAGCTGTGTGCTGGAAAACCTTGGTAGAGCATGGGTGAAGTAGGCATTGTGGTGCTCATGTGAATTTCCTACTTTAACTTAAAGCATATTATTTTGTTTTTAATGTACATAAGGTGCAAGTAGGCTAACAGACAATGAGGAGTGAAAATATGCAAGTTGTTGTGAAAAATACAATGTCATCAGGGTTATATTTACCGCAGCTATATGGCCTTGGGGATGACTGAGCCATGAGCTCTAGCAGTCTACCGGAGCCCCAAAGAACATATTTAATAAAGAGAGGTACTTTCCATTTCTTAGTGTACTGTAGCCTATTTACCGTAACAGAGATCCACTCATTTAAAGCATTCATCTTTTTGTAAAACCAGCTGTTGTATTTGTGTTGTGAATGTGTGAATATACACCTCTTAGATGTCCACTCTACTGTACAGTTACATAATTTAACTACTAGGTTACTTTGATTTCAATGTCTCTTGGGACTCTCCTTGTACCTTGTCAGTAGGTTATATCATCATACAGTAACTTACACTTGGAACATAATTGACATGTTTAGAGACAGATCCGGAAGTGCCCAATTTACTTACTTATTTGTCATCAATCAGGATAAAGAATGAACAGGTCTTATAGTGGTGGGAAAAATTGTCCTACAAATATAAGCCTTTTCAAGGAAATAAAGAAAGACCATCGAATTTTGTTTAAATTGTTCTGTAGGCTTACTATAAATCAAATATAGGCTACATGCATTGGTCGCACTATCCATGTGGTACAGTATCCCTAATCGTTATAGAGTAGGAGTGACGCTGATGCGTTTCCAGAAGTGGACGAGAAGCATTACGAGACGCAGTAGAGCGCACCGGCACAGACAAGACCAGACAAGGGAACTATAGTGTAGCTCTTCCAAAGGTAAGTCTCTCTTTGAAAATCTCAATAGGCATCCTGCAGATTTCTATGAAATGGCAACTTTGCCTTCTCAATCTTATGAATTTAACTCACCATTTGTTCTCACTGAGCTTTTACTGTATTTTCTTTCTTCGTCAGTTTCATGTACTTGTTTCAGTAAGAACATATGTGTCATTTGATGGTAAAAAATAAGAACAATAAATCACGATGGAGTGGATTCGTCCAAATGGCAACCTTTCCTTGATTATTTGTATGATGACTAAAGCTTTTTTCAGAGAATGTTTGTGCTATGGCTTTATCGTTTTTCTTTTATATTCCTTGCGTTTCTTTTAAAATATATATTTGTATCTGCTAGGTTTCTCTGCCAATATGTAGGCTATAACACGTTTTTCTGATGTGATTCCATTTGGAAGGTGACTTGTGAAAATGGAGATTGCGTCACTGAATGAAACTGCTGTGAACAGCACC
Organism: Oncorhynchus gorbuscha; assembly: GCF_021184085.1. Taxonomy (NCBI): domain Eukaryota; kingdom Metazoa; phylum Chordata; class Actinopteri; order Salmoniformes; family Salmonidae; genus Oncorhynchus; species Oncorhynchus gorbuscha. The sequence continues at coordinate 3,699 of NW_025752876.1, forward strand.
ATGGACAGTGCCACTATGGACAGAGCCAACCGCACCTACATGCCTTACTACCTGCACTCCACCGCCATGTCTGTCATCTATATCCTGTGCTATATGGTGGTTCTCATGCTCTGCGTCGGGGGGAACATGCTGGTCTCCCTGGTGGTCCTCCGGAACCGCAACATGCGCTCCGTCACCAACCTCTTCATCCTCAACTTGGCCATCAGTGACCTGCTCATTGGAGTGTTCTGCGTTCCAACGACTTTGATTGACAGCCTAATATCAGGTGAGAAAGTGGAGGGAGCAGAAATGCGTAGGGCACATGCAGAAATCGATGTGGGATCCCTTCCGTAAGGGGAATCATATGGTTCTGGAGGCGAGAGTGTTAACTTTCTATGAAGGGATCAAAGGTTTCAGTCTGGCTTTTACAGCTCGAGGCTGTCTCCAGTTGAGTCAACCAAGTGTGAGAAAGTCTGGAAAAGGCTGATTTTCAATCAACTTGCTGTTGATAATTAATTATTGCATACCCACTGGGCACACCACATAATTTCAACGGGGAATTTTGGGTAATATTTGGTTAAGTTGTTCAATGAGATTGCAACCTTTATTTACCTACTCAAAAAAACAGCCATACGTTTCTTGAAATCCAAATGTTTGTTTAATTCACTAGCTTTCATCCATCTATAAAAATCACAACAAAATTCCAAAGGAAAAAGTTAATACACTGTCAGATTTTAGTTAGTTGTCATCTAAATGTATTATCACTGCACTTTCAACAATTTACAAGCACAATACATTTCAAATGGGAATACAATGTCAGAAATGTTGTATTTATACAACTACTTGATCTAAAAGCACAAACAAATAACCTGGGCCTGGTTTCCCCATAGTGTTGGAATTTAGGCTTACTTTTATTTATTTTTTATTTAACCTTTCGTTAACAAGGCAAGTCAGTTGTGAACAAATTATTATTTACAACGATTGCCTATCAAGTGGCAAAAGGCCTCCTACAGGGACTGGACTGTGATTAAAAATACAAATGTAGGACAAAACACACATCATGACACCACAACACTACATAAAGAGAGACCTAAGACAACAACATAGCATGACAGCAACACATGACACAGCCCGGTAGCCACACAAAATGCCAGCAGCACAAACATGGTACAGACATTGTTGGGCACAAACAGCACAAAGGGAAAAAGGAGAAGACAATACGTGTTTTAACGATGCATGTTTCCTACAATGGCCGAAGATGTAACAGGTGTTTCCCAAAAACAGCACCCAGAGAAAATGTCGCTGAGTGCGTTGTTGAAGCATGTGTAGATACCTATTGAATCAAAAGAAAGGCCACGCTGCTCTCGGATCAGCATTCTCCATTCAAATCTTACATTAACGTTCAAATTATTCCACAATAGTGACGACGGGTCAGCTCCTAGAAAGATATTGTTACCTATGACTGCAAATATTGAGGTGGCTAATTCTAACACTTACCCTATAATAATGCACTAAAATATTTGCACATCATTGGGCACCTTAGGCTACACATCATGAAATATATTGAGACAAATTACAGACAGTAGCCTACAAGTAGCTAAATATATCTCAATTGAATGTATTAAATGTATTTCAATATAATTGAAATTGGCCTAGCCAATGGCCTACTGTATTAATACAGTCATCTCTGTTTTATATTTTTATATTCAGTTTTATACGTCGCAATTGCAAAGACATTGGCAACTTTGTATTTGTAGTCAACTTTGTTTTCTGAATTATCGTCGGTCACAGAGAGGCGGACAAACCATGTGATTTTATGTTTAGAGGAGATGTTCTGTGTATAACATGATGCTATGGGCAAAAAACATCTAATGACGCACTTCGTTGTTCTTTGAGTGGTCTGACGCACACTTAGATTATGAGTGTTTTCAAGTGAATAGTTAATAACGATGGTTTTGGGCAGGAACGAAGTTGTGGGAGGACCTTTGGGGCTTGCCCTGCCCAAATTTATCTGCTTGCCCTTCCAAATAAAATATTGAAATATTGATCATTTATTTGACCGAGATTCGCGCTGACAGAAAGATGCATCAATCTCAGTTAAAGTTTCCGAGTGAGCGAAACAGTGACCCTCTGTCTCAGTATGTGTAGACCATGTATCTGATGCTGTCTGGACCAAAAGAGTATGGCATGTCATACTATTTCAGTCCAGACAGCATCAGTTGCATGGGCTACATATAGAGGTGCGCTGTTTAGATCACGCGGATGCTTTGTCCGACGATAGAGTGTCAGCAGAGAGGAAGCGGCAAAGCGAGAGAGCACTCGCCAAAATCTGTCCAGTATAAACCCAGTGCGTTCTATGGGAATAATATGCAGGCCTAAACTTGTCGTCTGCCTCCCAGCCTTTGAGACAAAGACTCCCATTGTTACGGTGGTGACTTGAGCATCTCATCATGACAGATCTCTGGTTTCAGCCTCTTGTGAATTGGAAAGGAAAGTTAAAATCAAAATCAAATTGTATTGGTCACATAAACATATTTAGCAGATGTTATTGCAGGTGTAGCGAAATGCTTGTGTTCCTAGCTTCAAAAGTGCAGTAGTATCTAAAATGTACCAGAATACACAAAAATCTAAAGGTAAAAGAATGGAAATAAAAAATATTTAAATATTAGGACAAGCAACATCGGGTGGCATTGACTAAAATACAGTAGAATAGAATACAGTAACATGAAATGAGTAAAGCAGTATGTAAACATGATTAAAGTTACTCGTGTTCCATTATTAAAGTGATTCCATGTCTATGTATATACTGTAGGGCAGCAGCCTCTAAGGTGCATGGTTGAGTAACCAGATGGTAGCCTACTAGTGATGTCTGATGGCCTTGAGATGGAAGCTGTTTTTCAGTCTCTCGGTCCCAGCTTTGATGCACCTGTACTGACCTCACCTTCTGCATGGTAGCGGGTGAATAGGCAGTGGCTCAGGGTGGTTGATGTCCTTGATGATCTTTTTGGCCTTCCTGTGACATCGGGTGCTGTAGATTTCCTGTGCTCCCGGTAAATGCTTTGGACAGACCGCACACTCCTCTGGATAGCCCTGCGGTTGTGGGAGGTGCAATTAGCGTACCAGGTGGTGATACAGCCCGACAGGGGGCTCTCAATTGTGCATCTGTAAAAGTTTGTGAGGGTCTTAGGGGCCAAGCTAAATTTCTTCAACCTCCTGAAGAAGTGCTGTTGCACATCTTCACCACACTGTCTGTGTAGGTGGACCATTTCAGATTGTCAGTGATGTGTACGCCGAGGAACTTGAAGCTTTTGTACCTTCTCCACTGTGGTCCCGTCGATGTGGATAGGGGCTTGCTCCCTCTGCTGTTTCCTGAAGTCAACAATCAGCTCCTTCATTTTGTTGACATTGAGGGAGAGGTTATTTTCCTGCACTGTGCGGGTGTACAGTGCACTATTAGGATGCTGGAATTCCCAAAAGTAAATTGATGTTTCAACAAAATTATATAATTACTCCTGTCTAAATAAAATCATTCAAAATACTTCACCATGAAGCATGACTTACCCACAGAGGATCATTATCTTATTGTTATTTTTAAATGCTGTGGATTGTTTCCTTGCATGCATATGTAAGAAGGTGCCCATTTGGCAATGTCTTATTTCTGATTGTCTTAAGTCACCACTCATGTTTTCTTCGCCTCACACAAGGCAACAAAGTCTGTTTTTCTATCAGCCATTGCGAATGATACATGTAGTTCCTCAGTATTTGAAAAATCTATCAACACTCCCGTCCTTGTTGATCACTAAGCCTCAGTGTGAAAGAGCAAGATATCATGATGTGATAATCCCATATATCCAGTGGAAACATCATAAAAAAACTGCTTTTTGTCCCAAGCTCACTGGTGCAGGAAACTTTGAGGGCCCAGAATAGGCTAGTTGATTCAATGTCGCAAGTTTCTTAGAGACAGCTTCCGGACGGACCCTGTGATAATTTGATACAATGTTGAACTTCACTAGCAATAGCTCAGGTCAAGACAGATAAAAAGGGAGGCAGACAGGCGGAGAAGAGAGATGAATGTGTGTCACGTTCTGACCTTAGTTCTTTTGTCAAGTCTTTGTTTTAGTATGGTCAGGGCGTGAGTTGGTTGGGTTGTCTATGTTCTTTTTTCTATGATTTGGGATTTCTGTGTTTGGTCAGGTATGGTCCTCAATCAGAGGCAGCTATCAATCATTGTCCCTGATTGAGAACCATACTTAGGTAGCCTGGTTTCATTTTTGAGTTGTGGGTGATTTTTCTTCTGTTGAGTGTTTGTTTCTGCACCAGACTGAACTGTTTCGATTTTGTTTGTTCACTTTTTTTTCAGTGTTCATTTACGTTATTAAAAGATGGACACTTACCACGCTGCGCATTGGTCCGATCTCTCCTACTCCTCCTCAGAAGAGGAAGAGGATAGCCGCTACTGAATCACCCACCACCAAAGGACCAAGCAGCGTGGTAACGGGCAGCAGCAGCAGTAACAGCAGCAGAGATTTCCAGACTCCTGGACATGGGAGGAGATCTTAGATGGCAAGGGACCCTGGGCACAGCTGGGAGAATATCCCCGCCCCAAGGCAGAGCTGGAGGCAGCGAAAGCCGAGAGACGGTGGTATGAGGAGGCAGCATGGCAGCGCGGCTGGAAGCCCGAGAGGCAGCCCCAAAAATGTGTTGGGGGGGGCACACGGGGAGTGTGGCTAAGTCAGTTAGGAGACCTGAGCCAACTCCCCGTGCTTACAGTGGAGAGAGAGGGATCGGCCAGGCACCGTGTTATGCCGTGAGGCGCACTGTGTCCCCGGTGCGCAGGCATAGCCCGGTGTCGTACATAGCAGCGCCTCGTATCGGCCGTGGGCACGAGCCAGGTGCCATGAAGCCGGATCAGCGCATCTGGTCTCCAGTGCGTCTCCTCGGGCCGGGGTACATGGCACCAGCCCTACGCATGGTGTCCCCAGTTCGCCAGCACAGCCCAGTGCGGGCTATTCCACCTCGCCGCACTGGCTTGGCTACGGGGAGCATTCAGCCAGGTAGGGTTGGGCAGGCTCGGTGCTCGAGACCTCCAGTGCGCCTTCAGGGTCCGGTCTATCCGGTGCCACCTCCACGCACCAGCCCTCCGGTGGCAGCCCCCCGCACCAGGCTGTCTCTCCGTCTCCTCCCTACAGGTGCTCCCGCCTCTCCAGCGCTGCCAAAGTCTTCCTCCTGCCCAGCGCTGTCAGAGTCTCCCATCTGTCCTGAGCTGCCAGAGTCTCCCGTCTGCCCTGAGCTGCCAGAGTCTCCCGTCTGTCCTGAGCTGCCAGAGTCTCCGTCTGTCCTGAGCTGCCAGAGTCTTCCGTCTGTCCTGAGCTGCCAGAGTCTCACGTCTGTCCTGAGCTGCTAAAGTCTCCCGTCAGCCAGTAGCTGCCAGAGCCACCCGTCAGCCAAGAGCTGCCAGAGCCACCCTACACCCATTCAGTGGCGATTTTAGCATGTAAATCTTGGTGGGGCACAGCCCATTTTGTTTTTAGATACAAGACAGCAAAGCCACAGACAGAAATTCAGATAGTCATTAGTTCAGATACATTTAGCAACATGTCGAGGGCTTAACATGTCTAGCTTGCTAGCTAAGGTTTTGAAAGTATGTTGTTGATATGATCAGGCCAATCAAAGCTTTGTAGATATAACATGATTTGATGTCATTTTATCTATAGTCAATGACCTTGAGCCTTCTAGGATGGTCACTTCTAATGTAAATCTATGGCAGCACCCAAGGGGGCTTGAACTGCCTAGCTCTCCCGGTAGATTCTGCGATGTCACTAGAGAAGATTACCAATGCCTAAGCTCTGTATTTTCCACTGGTTGCCCCTCCACCACAGAAAGCACTGAGCTAGGCTGAAACATCTCTATTATGGAGCTGCCATATTCAAGAAAGCAAGAAAGAGATCATGTTTGTATTTGGCTTTATTCTCTCAATAAATTTGTTTTTACATTGTTCGCAAACTGATATGTGACACAAATGAATGCCAAAATAACATGCTCTGCACCACCTGCCGTGAATGACGGGTCGCAACTGTACCCATTTATTAAATGTGTTTTTGTCTGCCACACATAGGAGGCCCTGTGAAAAAACGGGCCAGCCTTTGGAAATCGAATGCCGTCCAACTGATTAGTTCTGGCACCGGGCGTCACGCCTGCTCCCACTCCCCCTCTCTGGTCTTCGAGGTTCCAGGCTGCCCATCATTACGCACACCTGTCACCATCATTACGCGCATCCACGTTTCATTAGACTCACCTGTACTCCACACATTTTGATTTCTCAGTTTCATCCCTGTGTCAGCATTAATGTTGTTTTGTTCCCCCTGTCCAGATGCTGTCCGTGTTTTGTTTCATGTCTGTTATTTATTTAATGTTCACTCCCTGTACTTGCTTCTCGTCTCCCAGTGTCTGTTCTTACAGAATGATGACACCAATATGAAAGCATCAGTGAGGTTTTTGTTTTTTGTTTGTTTGGTGACGTCGGGTCCTGTTGCTGCTGCTGAAGGAACCGGGATGCCTCAGCTGGCTCTGGTCAAGCTTCCATGGTTTAGCTGACTCGAGAGGTTTTCTTGCCTCGGTTGGCTCGGCAGGCTCCCATCCTATGTTATGCCTCAGCCGGATCGTCAGGATCCTACGCCTCAGCGGCTCGTCCTGCTCCCACGCCTCGGCCGGCTTGTCGGGCTCCCACGCCTCAGCGGCTCGTCCTGCTCCCACGCCTCGGCCGGCTTGTCGGGCTCCCACGCCTCAGCGGCTCGTCCTGCTCCCACGCCCGGCCGGCTTGTCGGGCTCCCACGCCTCAGCTGGCTCAAGGCCGAGCTCCCACGCCTCAGCCGGCTCGTCGGGCTCCCACGCCCGGCCGGGCTCGTCGGGCTCCCACGCCCAGGTGGGACCCATAGTGGGGGGAGGGTACTGTCACGCCTGCTCCCGCCCACCCTCTCTGGCGCTCAAGGGCACCAGGCTGCCCATCATTACACACACCTGTCACCATTGTTACATGCATCAGCACTTCATTGGACTCACCTGTACTCCATCACGTTTTTGATTGCATCCCCTATATCAGTCTATTCCTCAGTTTCATCCCCGTGCCAGCATTATTGTCATTATGTTTCCCTTGTCCAGACGATGTCCGCGTTTCGTTTCATGTCCGTTATTCATGAAATGTTCACGCTCTGTACTTGCTTCTCGTCTCCCAGCGTCTGTCCTTGTACCAGGTCTGGTTTTGGGAAACAGCTCAGAGATTTAATGATGCGCCTACAAAGGTTCTACCCATGAATTTCGTCTTAAAATGCTTTTTCGGACCCCGGGCCCTGTAATGCAGTTGAAATTACATTAAAAGTACATTGCAAGTGATCAATGTTGTTCAAAATTCTGCACATATTATTATAGCAATTGTGTAGAAAATCTGCAATCTTTGCATGTTATCTTGAAAATGCACTCTTTCTCTGGTTAGGTCTACATAAGAAGACATTTACAATAGGCTAACCTCAAAATGTGGCCATGGATGTGTTACTCATTTTACGGTTGAATAAATACTGTTACATTCGTTTGTAACATAGCCTTAACTTTAGGTATTACAAAAGTATTATTGTATTGTGTTTGGTTTACACATTGGTCCAATATCAGCATTTAAAGGATAGCCTATCTAATGCTTGGATAGTGTCATCTGAGCCACTGGCTTAATCCTACTCTTTAATTTATATTTTTGGTTTAGTTGGAGACATGAATCCAGCATATAATTTGTTAACTCGTACAAGTTAATATAGTATTTTCTACATTGCAAAAGTGTAATTGAAATGTGTGTGATTGTCAATGCAACCAAATATCAACATTTGAAGGAAATGTATCTTTTGTACCACTGACTTAGTTTGGTTTTAATTGCAGTTTGTCTCCAAGTTAATAATTGTTATGTTGATTCACGTCTCAATCTCAACCAATAATCAAAGTTAAAGAATAGGTCTTAAGTCAAATCAGACTTTATTTCATGTTAATTTCAAA
>NW_025752877.1:0-11710 GCF_021184085.1 Oncorhynchus gorbuscha
CCTCCCATTGTCCAGTAGTCTTCCTCCACCCCTCCCATTGTCCAGTAGTCTTCCTCCACCCCTCCCACTGTCCAGTAGTCTTCCTCCACCCTCCCATTGTCCAGTAGTCTTCCTCCACCCTCCCACTGTCCAGTAGTCTTCCTCCACCCCTCCCATTGTCCAGTAGTCTTCCTCCACCCCTCCCATTGTCCAGTAGTCTTCCTCCACCCCTCCCACTGTCCAGTAGTCTTCCTCCACCCCTCCCATTGTCCAGTAGTCTTCCTCCACCCCTCCCACTGTCCAGTAGTCTTCCTCCACCCCTCCCACTGTCCAGTAGTCTTCCTCCACCCCTCCCATTGTCCAGTAGTCTTCCTCCACCCCTCCCACTGTCCAGTAGTCTTCCTCCACCCCTCCCACTGTCCAGTAGTCTTCCTCCACCCCTCCCACTGTCCAGTAGTCTTCCTCCACCCCTCCCATTGTCCAGTAGTCTTCCTCCACCCCTCCCATTGTCCAGTAGTCTTCCTCCACCCCTCCCATTGTCCAGTAGTCTTCCTCCACCCCTCCCATTGTCCAGTAGTCTTCCTCCACCCCTCCCACTGTCCAGTAGTCTTCCTCCACCCCTCCCACTGTCCAGTAGTCTTCCTCCACCCCTCCCATTGTCCAGTAGTCTTCCACCACCCCTCCCACTGTCCAGTAGTCTTCCTCCACCCCTCCCATTGTCCAGTAGTCTTCCTCCACCTCCCATTGTCCAGTAGTCTTCTCCACCCCTCCTTGTCCAGTAGTCTTCCTCCACCCCTCCCATTGTCCAGTAGTCTTCCTCCACCCCTCCCATTGTCCAGTAGTCTTCCTCCACCCCTCCCACTGTCCAGTAGTCTTCCTCCACCCCTCCCATTGTCCAGTAGTCTTCCTCCACCCCTCCCATTGTCCAGTAGTCTTCCTCCACCCCTCCCACTGTCCAGTAGTCTTCCTCCACCCCTCCCATTGTCCAGTAGTCTTCCTCCACCCCTCCCATTGTCCAGTAGTCTTCCTCCACCCCTCCCATTGTCCAGTAGTCTTCCTCCACCCCTCCCACTGTCCAGTAGTCTTCCTCCACCCCTCCCATTGTCCAGTAGTCTTCCTCCACCCTCCCATTGTCCAGTAGTCTTCCTCCACCCCTCCCATTGTCCAGTAGTCTTCCTCCACCCCTCCCATTGTCCAGTAGTCTTCCTCCACCCCTCCCATTGTCCAGTAGTCTTCCTCCACCCCTCCCATTGTCCAGTAGTCTTCCTCCACCCCTCCCATTGTCCAGTAGTCTTCCTCCACCCCTCCCACTGTCCAGTAGTCTTCCTCCACCCCTCCCACTGTCCAGTAGTCTTCCTCCACCCCTCCCACTGTCCAGTAGTCTTCCTCCACCCCTCCCATTGTCCAGTAGTCTTCCTCCACCCCTCCCACTGTCCAGTAGTCTTCCTCCACCCCTCCCATTGTCCAGTAGTCTTCCTCCACCCCTCCCACTGTCCAGTAGTCTTCCTCCACCCCTCCCACTGTCCAGTAGTCTTCCTCCACCCCTCCCACTGTCCAGTAGTCTTCCTCCACCCCTCCCACTGTCCAGTAGTCTTCCTCCACCCCTCCCACTGTCCAGTAGTCTTCCTCCACCCCTCCCACTGTCCAGTAGTCTTCCTCCACCCCTCCCACTGTCCAGTAGTCTTCCTCCACCCCTCCCATTGTCCAGTAGTCTTCCTCCACCCCTCCCACTGTCCAGTAGTCTTCCTCCACCCCTCCCACTGTCCAGTAGTCTTCCTCCACCCCTCCCATTGTCCAGTAGTCTTCCTCCACCCCTCCCATTGTCCAGTAGTCTTCCTCCACCCCTCCCACTGTCCAGTAGTCTTCCTCCACCCCTCCCATTGTCCAGTAGTCTTCCTCCACCTCTCCCATTGTCCAGTAGTCTTCCTCCACCCCTCCCACTGTCCAGTAGTCTTCCTCCACCCCTCCCATGTCCAGTAGTCTTCCTCCACCCCTCCCATTGTCCAGTAGTCTTCCTCCACCCCTCCCACTGTCCAGTAGTCTTCCTCCACCCCTCCCATTGTCCAGTAGTCTTCCTCCACCCCTCCCACTGTCCAGTAGTCTTCCTCCACCCCTCCCATTGTCCAGTAGTCTTCCTCCACCCCTCCCATTGTCCAGTAGTCTTCCTCCACCCCTCCCATTGTCCAGTAGTCTTCCTCCACCCCTCCCACTGTCCAGTAGTCTTCCTCCACCCCTCCCATTGTCCAGTAGTCTTCCTCCACCCCTCCCACTGTCCAGTAGTCTTCCTCCACCCCTCCCATTGTCCAGTAGTCTTCCTCCACCCCTCCCACTGTCCAGTAGTCTTCCTCCACCCCTCCCATTGTCCAGTAGTCTTCCTCCACCCCTCCCATTGTCCAGTAGTCTTCCTCCACCCCTCCCATTGTCCAGTAGTCTTCCTCCACCCCTCCCATTGTCCAGTAGTCTTCCTCCACCCCTCCCACTGTCCAGTAGTCTTCCTCCACCCCTCCCATTGTCCAGTAGTCTTCCTCCAGGAAGCTCATTGTCCAGTAGTCTTCCTCCACCCCTCCCATTGTCCAGTAGTCTTCCTCCACCCCTCCCATTGTCCAGTAGTCTTCCTCCACCCCTCCCATTGTCCAGTAGTCTTCCTCCACCCCTCCCATTGTCCAGTAGTCTTCCTCCACCCCTCCCATTGTCCAGTAGTCTTCCTCCACCCCTCCCATTGTCCAGTAGTCTTCCTCCACCCCTCCCATTGTCCAGTAGTCTTCCTCCACCCCTCCCACTGTCCAGTAGTCTTCCTCCACCCCTCCCACTGTCCAGTAGTCTTCCTCCACCCCTCCCACTGTCCAGTAGTCTTCCTCCACCCCTCCCATTGTCCAGTAGTCTTCCTCCACTCCTCCCACTGTCCAGTAGTCTTCCTCCACCCCTCCCATTGTCCAGTAGTCTTCCTCCACCCCTCCCACTGCCCAGTAGTCTTCCTCCACCCCTCCCACTGTCCAGTAGTCTTCCTCCACCCCTCCCATTGTCCAGTAGTCTTCCTCCACCCCTCCCACTGTCCAGTAGTCTTCCTCCACCCCTCCCATTGTCCAGTAGTCTTCCTCCACCCCTCCCATTGTCCAGTAGTCTTCCTCCACCCCTCCCATTGTCCAGTAGTCTTCCTCCACCCCTCCCACTGTCCAGTAGTCTTCCTCCACCCCTCCCATTGTCCAGTAGTCTTCCTCCACCCCTCCCACTGTCCAGTAGTCTTCCTCCACCCCTCCCATTGTCCAGTAGTCTTCCTCCACCCCTCCCACTGTCCAGTAGTCTTCCTCCACCCCTCCCATTGTCCAGTAGTCTTCCTCCACCCCTCCCATTGTCCAGTAGTCTTCCTCCACCCCTCCCATTGTCCAGTAGTCTTCCTCCACCCCTCCCATTGTCCAGTAGTCTTCCTCCACCCCTCCCACTGTCCAGTAGTCTTCCTCCACCCCTCCCATTGTCCAGTAGTCTTCCTCCACCCCTCCCATTGTCCAGTAGTCTTCCTCCACCCCTCCCATTGTCCAGTAGTCTTCCTCCACCCCTCCCATTGTCCAGTAGTCTTCCTCCACCCCTCCCATTGTCCAGTAGTCTTCCTCCACCCCTCCCATTGTCCAGTAGTCTTCCTCCACCCCTCCCATTGTCCAGTAGTCTTCCTCCACCCCTCCCATTGTCCAGTAGTCTTCCTCCACCCCTCCCATTGTCCAGTAGTCTTCCTCCACCCCTCCCACTGTCCAGTAGTCTTCCTCCACCCCTCCCACTGTCCAGTAGTCTTCCTCCACCCCTCCCACTGTCCAGTAGTCTTCCTCCACCCCTCCCATTGTCCAGTAGTCTTCCTCCACTCCTCCCACTGTCCAGTAGTCTTCCTCCACCCCTCCCATTGTCCAGTAGTCTTCCTCCACCCCTCCCACTGCCCAGTAGTCTTCCTCCACCCCTCCCACTGTCCAGTAGTCTTCCTCCACCCCTCCCACTGTCCAGTAGTCTTCCTCCACCCCTCCCACTGTCCAGTAGTCTTCCTCCACCCCTCCCACTGTCCAGTAGTCTTCCTCCACCCCTCCCACTGTCCAGTAGTCTTCCTCCACTCCTCCCACTGTCCAGTAGTCTTCCTCCACCCCTCCCATTGTCCAGTAGTCTTCCTCCACCCCTCCCACTGTCCAGTAGTCTTCCTCCACCCCTCCCACTGTCCAGTAGTCTTCCTCCACCCCTCCCATTGTCCAGTAGTCTTCCTCCACCCCTCCCATTGTCCAGTAGTCTTCCTCCACCCCTCCCACTGTCCAGTAGTCTTCCTCCACCCCTCCCATTGTCCAGTAGTCTTCCTCCACCCCTCCCATTGTCCAGTAGTCTTCCTCCACCCCTCCCACTGTCCAGTAGTCTTCCTCCACCCCTCCCATTGTCCAGTAGTCTTCCTCCACCCCTCCCATTGTCCAGTAGTCTTCCTCCACCCTCCCATTGTCCAGTAGTCTTCCTCCACCCCTCCCACTGTCCAGTAGTCTTCCTCCACCCCTCCCATTGTCCAGTAGTCTTCCTCCACCCCTCCCACTGTCCAGTAGTCTTCCTCCACCCCTCCCATTGTCCAGTAGTCTTCCTCCACCCCTCCCATTGTCCAGTAGTCTTCCTCCACCCCTCCCATTGTCCAGTAGTCTTCCTCCACCCCTCCCACTGTCCAGTAGTCTTCCTCCACCCCTCCCATTGTCCAGTAGTCTTCCTCCACCCCTCCCACTGTCCAGTAGTCTTCCTCCACCCCTCCCATTGTCCAGTAGTCTTCCTCCACCCCTCCCACTGTCCAGTAGTCTTCCTCCACCCCTCCCATTGTCCAGTAGTCTTCCTCCACCCCTCCCATTGTCCAGTAGTCTTCCTCCACCCCTCCCATTGTCCAGTAGTCTTCCTCCACCCCTCCCATTGTCCAGTAGTCTTCCTCCACCCCTCCCACTGTCCAGTAGTCTTCCTCATTAGTGTGTGTGTGAGAGCATACCAAACCGGAAAGAAATCCCACCTTCCCTTTATTCTATCAACCCGCAGTAATGCGCTCCAGATGCAGCTCTGTGTGTGTGTGTGTGTGTGTGTGTGTGTGTGTGTGTGTGTGTGTGTGTGTGTGTGTGTGTGTGTGTGTGTGTGTGTGTGTGTGTGTGTGTGTGTGTGTGCGTGCGTGCGTGTGTGTGTGTGCGTGCGTGTGTGTGTGCGTGCAGGCCCTGGGCCTGGTGTTAGCATTACATGCTAATTGATTCCATATGAGCCACAGCGAGCTATGGGAGAGAAAAGCTGGGGCTGGGGGGGAGCTCAGACTAGCCTAATACACCCCTCTGAAACTCACACCCTGAAATACACACAGCCACATCTGCACGTAATGCACACATGCTCAGAAAGCTGGACTCGACAATGTTAATCTCTATCATACGCCCACACACACGCGCACACACACACACACACACACACACACTCCTGGCTTCCCTGTGGCGCGCCGGCTTCACGCTGCTTGATTACGGTGCACCATGCTAGGACGAGTGTTTACCACCGCAGTGTGCACCTGTGTCTGAGGACGCTAGAGTTTTCACAGGAAGTGGAGGGAGTTGGAGGGGACTCTGAGTCCCGGGCTGCAGCGGAGGGGGGGTGACCAAGGCCGTGCGGGGAGGCTAGGATCCCGGGGGAGAGGAGGAGAGGCCAAGTCAGGAGGGAGGGAAATCACAGCCCTAGGGGTGAGGTAGGGGGAGGCTAGGATCCCGGGGGAGAGGAGGAGAGGCCAAGTCAGGAGGGAGGGAAATCACAGCCCTAGGGGTGAGGTAGGGGAGGCTAGGGTCCAGGGGAGGGAGGAAGAGAGGCCACGTCAGGGGGTAGGGGGACTCCAGTTGACACCTATCCAGAGGGCAAGTCGAGGGGAGGGTCCCGGCGAGTAGAGGGAGAAACAGGAAAAGGAACAACCATATTTGTCTCAGAGAAACACAACTTCCTGTTGAAATAGACCTCTTGTGGTCAGTCCCTTCACATACCTCCCAAATGGTGGTTATGGGCCCTGGTCTAAAGTAGTGCACTGTGTAGGGAATAGGGTGCTATTTGTGACTCAGCTTGGTGGCCGTTTCTACAGTTCTACTATCAAAATGAACCAAAATGAATCAACCACAGTCACTCTAAAGCCCAACCACAGTCACTCTCTAAAGCCCAACCACAGTCACTCTCTAACGCCCAACCAAAGTCACTCTAACACCCAACCACAGTCACTCTAAAGCCCAACCACAGTCACTCTCTAAAGCCCAACCACAGTCACTCTCTAACGCCCAACCAAAGTCACTCTAACGCCCAACCACAGTCACTCTCTTAACGCCCAACCACAGTCACTCTCTAAAGCCCAACCACAGTCACTCTCTAATGCCCAACCAAAGTCACTCTAACGCCCAACCACAGTCACTCTCTTAACGCCCAACCACAGTCACTCTCTAACACCCAACCACCGTCACTCTAACGCCCAACCACAGTCACTCTCTAACGCCCAACCACAGTCACTCTCTAACACCCAACCACAGTCACTCTAACGCCCAACCAGCATCACTCGCTAACGCCCAACCACAGTCACTCTAACGCCCAACCACAGTCACTCTAATGCCCAACCACAGTCACTCTAACACCCAACCACAGTCACTCTAACGCCCAACCACAGTCACTCTAACACCCAACCACAGTCACTCTAACGCCCAACCACAGTCACTCTAATGCCCAACCACAGTCACTCTAATGCCCAACCACAGTCACTCTAACACCCAACCACAGTCACTCTAATGCCCAACCACAGTCACTCTAATGCCCAACCACAGTCACTCTAATGCCCAACCACAGTCAGGAGACAGTGTGCCTCCACTCTTAGCCTCCCCATCCTGTCTGCCACACGAACATACCTAGTCCAGCCTAACATACCTAGTCCATCCTAACATACCTAGTCCATCCTAACATACCTAGTCCAGCCTAACATACCTAGTCCATCCTAACATACCTAGTCCAGCCTAACATACTTAGTCCATCCTAACATACTGTCCAACCCTGCCCATACCTAGTCCAGCCTAACATACCTAGTCCAGCCTAACATACCTAGTCCATCCTAACATACTAGTCCAGCCCTAACATACCTAGTCCAGCCTAACATACCTAGTCCAGCCTTTGATAGCCCTCCTCAGCCACTAGCTTCCTCCTCATCCGCTAGCCTCCTCTCATCTGCTGGCCCCTCCTCATCATCTGCCTCTCATCCTCTAGCCTCCTCCTCATCCGCTAGCCTCCTCCTCGTCTGCTTCAGCCCCCTCCTCATCCTCTAGCCCCCTCCTCATCCTCTAGCCTCCTCCTCAGCCACTACCCTCCTCCCTCAGCCATCGGTAGCCTACTCACTCATGCTGAAGCTTCCTCCTCATCCTCTGGTATCCCCTCCATCAGCCACTAGCCTCCTCCTCATCCACTTCAGCACTCCTCCTCAGCCACTAGCCTCCTCCTCATCCGTAGCCTCCTCCTCAGCCGCTAGCCCCTCCTCATCCTCTAGCCTCCTCCTCATCCGGGCCTCCTCATCATTTCGCTAGCCTCACTCAGGCATACCTCCTCCTCCTCCTCCAGCCTCCTCCTCATTTGCTAGCAACCTCCTCATCCAGCTAGCCCCCTCCTCAGCCACTACCCTCCTCCTCATCCGCTAGCCTCCACCTCATCTGCTAGCCTCTCTCCTCATCCGTTCGCCTCCTCCTCAGCCGCTAGCCTCCTCCCTCATCCGCTAGCCCCCTCCCACATCCTCTAGCCCCCTCCTCATCCTCTAGCCTCCTCCTCAGCCGCTAGCCTCCTCCCTCATCCCTAGCCTCCTCCTCATCCGCTAGCCTCATCTCATTCTGCTAAACCTACTCAACTACATACTCCTCCTCCTCTAGCCTCCTCCTCATTTGCTAAAACAACCTCCTCATCAGCTAGCCTCCTCCTCATCCCTAGCCTCCACCTCATCTGCTGCATCTCCTCCTCATCCGTTAGCTATCCCTCTCAGCCACTAGCCTCCTCCTCATCAGCCCCTAGCCCCCTCCTCATCCGCTAGCCCCCTCCTCTCATCCTCTAGCCTCTCCTCATCCGCTAGTCTCCTCTCACATCCCTAGCCTCTTCCTCAGCCCGCTAGCCCTAATTACAGAATTGATCTCGGTCTTGGGTTTGATGGTGGTGGCTTTGAGACACCAGGCTAAGGCTCTGGGCAGAACCACTACACGGGAGGGAGGATGGGAGAACCCCTGAGCCGACTTTCCTCTTTCCTCTGGAAAAACCGAAAAGACCCCAATTTTTATGTTACATGCTGCCTCCAAATGAATTCAAGATGGTGGCTGGACTAGTGGAAACCAGCCAGCAGGATTTGATCAAAGACATTCGATTCAGCAATTTGAGTTTTTAATTGACCACTAATTAGGGTCAGTTAACCGGCAGTTTCATCTCATCACCAAGATAAGAGAGAGAGGGGAGTCTGTCCTCTCTCTCCGTGTGTGTGTGTGTGCGTGCATGTTCTACACTCATCATCTGCATGTGTACATGTGTGTGTGTGTATGTGTGTGTGTGCGTGTGTGTGTGCGTGTGTCTCTCTCTCTCTCTCTCTGTGTGTGTGTGTGTGTGTGTGTGTGTGTGTGTGTGTGTGTGTGTGTGTGTGTGTGTGTGTGTGTGTGCAGGCGGTGTGTGTGTGTGTGTGTAAGGCAGGTGGGTGGGCAGGGGTTAGAGGGCAGAACCCCGTCTAACACAGAACTCCAGGCTAGTACAGAGAGGTGATTCTAGGGCAGTGCCAGGCTGGGTTACAGAGAGGTGATTCTAGGGCAGTGCCAGGCTAGTACAGAGAGATGATTCTAGGATAAGTGCCAATTGGTAGAGAGGTGTTCTAGGCAGTGCCAGGCTAGTACAGAGAGGGTGCTTAAAGTGTCAGGCCTGTGTATTGTGGAATGCATCTGAAATCATTCCTAGATAGTTCCGTATAGAGTTCTATTGTTTATGCAGATCTATGGTTTAAACAGTAGGATGCCAACAGCATGGAACAGCACAATATAAGCCTGTTATTGTTGTTGTATTCTTTGGAAATCCCTTGTAATTGACAACAAATGCAAATGAAGGAATTTCTTTGTGAGTATTGTCTGTTTTGATTGTGAGAAGAGGAAAGACGAGCTCGGACAAAGCTTTGGGTTTTGGCCGGGGGTGTAGGGCCGTCATTGTAAGTAAGAATTTGTTCTTAATTAACTGACTTGCCTAGATAAATAAAGTTAAATAAATTAAAATACACATTTTGAGAGATGTAGACCCAGACAGCGAGACAGGAATGTGTACTATAGCACACTGACAAACACCCCTGAGGAAAAATTAATCACACTAATAAAAACCACAATGGTCAAAGTAGGAAATCAAATAACGAATCAATCCCTCTCTAACCCAACCCCCCAATCCTCTCTAGCCCAACCCCCCCAATCCCTCTCTAACCCAACCCCCAATCCCTCTCTAACCCAACCCCCCAATCCCTCTCTAACCCAACCCCCCCCAATCCCTCTCTAACCCAACCCCCCAATCCCTCTCTAACCCAACCCCCCAATCCCTCTCTAACCCAACCCCCAAAAAAAATAACACATTTATTTTAAGAATGACCACAAAAATGACATAATAATTCCCTAAGAATCATAAATGATCATACTAAATTAAATAAATGACTCTCAGAAAATTCCCACTTACATTCTCTACAGAAAAGAAAGCTATAATTGTATGACATCTATTCTGGTTAAGGAGACCAGGCGATCAATGACATCCTATACGAACCCTATATAGATCATTCTGACAGTAAGGAAATATCTGGCTCTATCCCATATGGCACCCTATTCCCTATATAGTGCACTACTTTTGACCAGAGCCAATAGGAAATAAGGATGCAAGTCTCTGCATTTGTTTGGCACCGGATGTGGGAGGTGGGGGTGGGGGGGGGTTCCCAATCAATTTCTTTGGGAAGGAAATCTTGAAATCCATCCGGCCATATTCCTTAATCTCTCCCTCCGAGGTTAGACCTCCACCTCATTTCAATGGAGGGAATAGAATAGGAGAATGTGGATGCAGTGCAGGCCACACATTTCTTAGAGTAAATATAATGTACTTTATAATGGCCCTCCAAGCACACAGGGCAAACAGGAAATAGCTTTGGGGACGGACGTGTGTGTGTGTGTGTGTGTGTGTGTGTGTGTGTGTGTGTGTGTGTGTGTGTGTGTGTGTGTGTGTGTGTGTGTGTGTGTGTGTGTGTGTGTGTGTGTGTGTGTGTGTGTGTGTGTGTGTGTGTGTGTGTGTGTGTGTGTGTGTGTGAGGCATAGTCTGGGAAGCCATCTCGGGCCATGACAGCTAATAAGGTCCTCTCTCTCTGTCACAGGAAAAATGGACATCAGAAAAAGTCTCATTGCTTTTCAAAATGAAGGAGGCTCAATAACCACACACACACACACACACACACACACACACACACACACACACACACACACACACACACACACACACACACACACACACACACACACACACACACACACACACACACACACACACACACACACACAAAACCATGACAGGATTCAGAAACAAAAGAGCTAACTGAATAAGAATAAGAATGTTACTGAGCTGAAATGAGAGAAAAATAAGGGAGGAAGAGAAAAGAAAGGAGAGGAAATGAGAGACTCCATGTTGGATATTCAGGGGTAGAGTTGAGTTATCCAGGGAATTGAAAGGTGAGGAAATGAGAGACTCCATGTTGGATATTCAGGGGTAGAGTTGAGTTATCCAGGGAATTGAAAGGACAGGAAATGAGAGACTCCATGTTGGATATTCAGGGGTAGAGTTGAGTTATCCAGGGAATTGAAAGGACAGGAAATGAGAGACTCCATGTTGGATATTCAGGGGTAGAGTTGAGTTATCCAGGGAATTGAAAGGACAGGAAATGAGAGACTCCATGTTGGATATTCAGGGGTAGAGTTGAGTTATCCAGGGAATTGAAAGGTGAGGAAATGAGAGACTCCATGTTGGATATTCAGGGGTAGAGTTGAGTTATCCAGGGAATTGAAAGGACAGGAAATGAGAGACTCCATGTTGGATATTCAGGGGTAGAGTTGAGTTATCCAGGGAATTGAAAGGACAGGAAATGAGAGACTCCATGTTGGATATTCAGGGGTAGAGTTGAGTTATCCAGGGAATTGAAAGGACAGGAAATGAGAGACTCCATGTTGGATATTCAGGGGTAGAGTTGAGTTATCCAGGGAATTGTAAGGACAGGAAATGAGAGACTCCATGTTGGATATTCAGGGGTAGAGTTGAGTTATCAGGGGAATTGAAAGGACAGGAAATGAGAGACTCCATGTTGGATATTCAGGGGTAGAGTTGAGTTATCCAGGGAATTGTAAGGAGAGGAAATGAGAGACTCCATGTTGGATATTCAGGGGTAGAGTTGAGTTATCCAGGGAATTGAAAGGACAGGAAATGAGAGACTCCATGTTGGATATTCAGGGGTAGAGTTGAGTTATCCAGGGAATTGAAAGGACAGGAAATGAGAGACTCCATGTTGGATATTCAGGGGTAGAGTTGAGTTATCCAGGAATTGAAAGGACAGGAAATGAGAGACTCCATGTTGGATATTCAGGGGTAGAGTTGAGTTATCCAGGGAATTGAAAGGACAGGAAATGAGAGACTCCATGTTGGATATTCAGGGGTAGAGTTGAGTTATCCAGGG
>NW_025752878.1:2500-11710 GCF_021184085.1 Oncorhynchus gorbuscha
AACCAAACACTTCCCTGTAGTTGTTGATCAGTCCACCTTTAGGAGCAATGACTCCAACCAAACACTTCCTGTAGTTGTTAATCAGTCCACCTTTTAGCTGAAATGACTCCAACCAAACACTTCCAGAGTTGTTGATCAGTCCACCTTTAGCTGAAATGACTCCAACCAAACACTTCCTGTAGTTGTTGATCAGTCCACCTTTAGCTGGAATGACTCCAACCAACCACTTCCTGTAGTTGTTAATCAGTCCACTTTTAGCTGCAATGACTCCAACCAACCACTTCCTGTAGTTGTTGATCAGTCCACTTTTAGCTGCAATGACTCCAACCAAACACTTCCTGTAGTTTTTAATCAGTCCACCTTTAGCTGCAATGACTCCAACCAACCACTTCCTGTAGTTGTTGATCAGTCCACCTTTAGCTGAAATGACTCCAACCAAACACTTCCTGTAGTTGTTGATCAGTCCACCTTTAGCTGGAATGACTCCAAC
The DNA here is from genome assembly GCF_021184085.1 of Oncorhynchus gorbuscha. Taxonomy (NCBI): domain Eukaryota; kingdom Metazoa; phylum Chordata; class Actinopteri; order Salmoniformes; family Salmonidae; genus Oncorhynchus; species Oncorhynchus gorbuscha. The sequence goes on from NW_025752878.1 coordinate 2,991, forward strand.
CAACCACTTCCTGTAGTTGTTGACCAACCAACCACTTCCTGTAGTTGTTGATATCTGTGGAGGAATTGTGTTCCCTCTTCCACGCTTAACTACTTTAACTCAGTGACATTAGTAGGTTTTCCACCGTGAATTACTCATTTTAGGTCCTGCCACAACATCGCAATCGGGTTCAGGTCTGGACTTTGAACGGGATATTCCGAAACGTAAAATGCGTAGCTTTTTTAGCCATTCTAATGAAGACTTCCTTGTGTTTTGTCTGTCTGCATGACCCAGCTGGGCTTCAGCTCACAGACGGTTGGCCTGACATTCTCCTGTAGAATCTCTGATACAGAGCAGAATTCATGGTTCCTTCTATTAAGGCAAGTCTTCCAGGTCCAGGCAGCAAAGCATCCCCAAACCATCATCCCCAAACCATCACACTACCACCCCATGCTGACCCCAAACCATCACACTACCACCACCATGCTGACCTCAAACCATCACACTACCACCACCATGCTGACCCCACACCATCACACTACCACCACCATGCTGACCCCAAACCATCACACTACCACCACCATGCTGGATCCATCACACCAACATCACCATGCTGACCCCAAACCATCACACTACCACCATGCTGACCCCAAACCATCACACTACCACCACCATGCTGACCCCAAACCATCACACTACCACCACCATGCTGGACCCCAAACCATCACTACCACCACCATGCTGACCCCAAACCATCACACTACCACCACCATGCTGACCCCAAACCATCACACTACCACCACCATGCTGGACCCCAAACCATCACACTACCAACACCATGCTGACCCCAACCATCACACTACCACCACCATGCTGACCCCAAACCATCACACTACCACCACCATGCTGGACCCCAAACTATCACACCACCAACACCATGCTGACCCCAAACCATCACACTACCACCACCATGCTGACCCCCAAACCATCACACTACCACCACCATGCTGACCCCAAACCATACACTACCACCACCATGCTGACCCCAAACCATCACACTACCACCACCATGCTGGACCCCAAAACCATCACACCAACATCACCATGCTGGACCCCAAACCATCACACTACCACCATGCTGACCCCCAAACCATCACACTACCACCACCATAAAGCACCCCAAACCATCACACTACCAGTACCATGCTGACCCCAAACCATCACACTACCACCACCACCATGCTGGACCCCAAACCATCACACTACCACCACCATGCTGACCCCAAACCATCACACTACCACCACCATGCTGGACCCCAAACCATCACACAACCACCACCACGCTGGACTCCAAACCATCACACTACCACCACCATGCTGACCCCAAACCATCACATTACCACCACCATGCTGACCCCCAAACCATCACACAACCACCACCACGCTGACTCCAAACCATCACACTACCACCACCATGCTGACCCCAAACCATCACACTACCACCACCATGCTGACCCCAAACCATCACACACTACCACCACCATGCTGACCCCAAACCATCACACTACCACCACCATGCTGACCCCAAACCATCACACTACCACCATGCTGGACCCCAAACCATCACCCTTATACCCACCCAGGTCACCTCTCTTTTCTGTTTTATCGGCTGGAAATGAATCTCCCTCCCCTTCACACACACCCTGCCCTCCTGCCTTCCTGCCTGCCCTCCTGCCGTCCTGCCTGCCCTCTTGCCTTCCTGCCTGCCCTCCTGCCTGCCTACCCTCCTGCCCGCCTGCCTGCCCCCCCCTGCCCTCCTGCCTTCCTGCCCACCTGCCTTCCTGCCTGCCCCTCCTGCCTTCCTGCCTGCCTGCCTGCCCTCCTGCCTTCCTGCCCACCTGCCCGCCTGCCTGCGCTACCTGCCCTCCTGCCTGCCCGCCTGCCCTCCTGCCTTCCTGCCCTCCTGCCTTCCTGCCCACCTGCCCGCCTGCCCTCCTACCTTCTTGCCCACCCGCCCGCCTGCCCTCCTGCCCGCCTGCCCTCCTGCCCTCCTGCCTGCCTGCCTGCCCTCCTGCCCTCCTGCCCGCCTGCCCGCCCTGACCTCCTGCCCTCCTGCCTGCTTGTGTAAATCTCTGTCCGTGGTGGTTGCTGGGTGGTACAGCCAGATTGCTGTGTCAGCCTGAACTGCAGTGAGACAACAGGATGACGTGATCCAATAAAGAGGGTCGTACAGCCCCCCTCACTAAGGCTAATAGCTGTGTGTGTGTGTGTGTGTGTGTGTGTGTGTGTGTGTGTGTGTGTGTGTGTGTGTGTGTGTGTGTGTGTGTGTGTGTGTGTGTGTGTGTGTGTGTGTGTGTGTGTGTGTGTGTGTGTGTGTGTGTGTGTTGTGTGTGTGTGTGTGTGTGTGTGTGTGTGTGTGTGTGTGTGTGTGTGTGTGTGTGTGTGTGTGTGTGTGTGTGTGTGTGTGTGTGTGTGTGTGTGTGTGTACGCGTGTGGGTGCGTGCCTTGCACCGGGGCTAGATGGCAACCGTCATCACTCACAGGTCACCGGGGACAGTGTGGTTGTTCGGGTGACATGGCAGCACTAAATATAAGATACATCTCACTCTGGGGATGAGAAAGCAGAGAGGATTGGGGGAGGAGAAGGAGGGAGAGTTAGGAGCCGGGTGAGGAGAGGAGGAGGAGTGGCCGAGAGGTAGAAGAGGAGGAGGAGGAAGAGGAGGAGGAGGAGGAGAAGGGTAGAGGGTGAAAAGAGGAGGAAGAAGGAGGAGGAGGAGGAGAAGGGTAGAGGGAGAAAAGAGGAGGAAGAAGGAAGAGGAGGAGGAGGAGGAGGAGGAGAAGGGTAGAGGGGTGAAAAGAGGAGGAAGAAGGAGGGAGGAGGAGGAGAAGGGTAGAGGGAGAAAAGAGGAGGAGGAGGGTAGAGAGTGAAAAGAGAGGAGGAAGAAGGAGGAGGAGGAGAAGGGTAGAGGGTGAAAAGAGGGGGAAGAAGGAGAGGGGAGAGTAGAGTTAGGAGAGGGGGAGAAGGGCAGAGGGTGAAAAATGAGGAGGAGGAGGAGGGTAGAGGGTGAGAAGATTGTGAGGAAGAGGAGAGGAGGAGGAAGAGCAGAAGGGTAGACGGTAGAGGATGAGAAGAGGAGGAGGAAGGAGGAGGAGGGTAGAGGTTGAGAAGCGGGTGATGAAGAGGAGGGGGAACGGGGTAGAGGGTGAGAAGAGGGAGGAGGAGGAGGGTAGAGGGTAAAAAGAGGAGGAGGGTAGAGGGATAGAAGATTGGGAGGAAGAGGAGAAGCATAGAGAGTGAGCAGAGGAGGAAGGAGGAGGAGGAAGAGAGTGGGAGGAGGAAGAGCAGAAGGGTAGAGGGTGAGAAGAGGAGGAGGAAAGAGGAGGAGGAGAGTTAGAAGAGGAGAGGAGAGGGGTGAGGAGAGTTACGGGTTTCACTTTTTAATTACCGTTCATATATTTATTTTTTCCTCACTTTTCACTCCGGACGCTTATCTGACACGATTCGTCAGACCTCCAACAGCCGGTTGGCAGTAACATTAACATGATGCTCTAATTGCAGCCGTTGTGCTCGCCTTACGGCGAGGATAGCTGTACTGCAAAGCCCAGCTTCAGACGCAATCGTTAGGCAAGGGTAATTTCAGTGTAGGAAAGGATGAAACAGCTGTCTGTGCCACCAGTAAGTACAGATAGTAGTATAAACCCCTGGCACAGTCCCGCAGCCGGACAACTTCTCACGGTTTCTGGTAGGAATGCCAGGAACGCTCAACCGGTGTCGCCATTCAGCAGACAGAAACTTTCAACCGGTTCTCCTTATTGCAGCGGGTCGGGTGTCAGAGGCCGAGTCTTCTCTGGTCTCTACCTCCCGTTACGGGGTCTGAGACGCGAAGCTTCCCACCATTAGCTCTGACAAATTGAAAACTCTAGTCATTGGCGACTCCATTACCCGCAGTATTAGACTTAAAGCGAATCATCCAGCGATCATACACTGTTTACCCGGGGCAGGGCTACCGACGTTAAGGCTAATCTGAAGATGGTGCTGGCTAAAGCTAAAACTGGCGAGTGTAGAGAGTATAGAGATATTGTTATCCACGTCGGCACCAACGATGTTAGGATGAAACAGTCAGAGATCACCAAGCGCAACATAGCTTCTGCGTGCATATCAGCTAGAAAGATGTGTCGGCATCGAGTAATTGTCTCTGGCCCCCCTCCCAGTTAGGGAGTGATGAGCTCTACAGCAGAGTCTCACAACTCAATCGCTGGTTGAAAACTGTTTTCTGCCCCTCCCAAAAGATAGAATTTGTAGATAATTGGCCCTCTTTCTGGGACTCGCCCACAAACAGGACCAAGCCTGACCTGCTGAGGAGTGACGGACTCCATCCTAGCTGGAGGGGTGCTCTCATCTTATCTGCCAACATAGACAGGGCTCTAACTCCTCTAGCTCCACAATGAAATAGGGTGCAGGCCAGGCAGCAGGCTATTAGCCAGCCTGCCAGCATAGTGGAGTCTGCCACTAGCATAGTTAGTGTAGTCAGCTTAGCTATCACCATTGAGACCGTGTCTGTGCCTCGACCTGGGTTGGGCAAAACTAAACATGGCGGTGTTCGCCTTAGCAATCTCACTAGGATAAAGACCACCTCCATTCCTGTCATTACTGAAAGAGATCATGATACCTCACATCTCAAAATAGGGCTACTTAATGTTAGATCCCTTACTTCAAAGGCAATTATAGTCAATGAACTAATCACTGATCATAATCTTGATGTGATTGGCCTGACTGAAACATGGCTTAAGCCTGATGAATTTACTGTGTTAAATGAGGCCTCACCTCCTGGCTACACTAGTGACCATATCCCCCGTGCATCCCGCAAAGGCGGAGGTGTTGCTAACATTTACGATAGCAAATTTCAATTTACAAAAAAAAAATGACGTTTTCGTCTTTTGAGCTTCTAGTCATGAAATCTATGCAGCCTACTCAATCACTTTTTATAGCTACTGTTTACAGGCCTCCTGGGCCATATACAGCGTTTCTCACTGAGTTCCCTGAATTCCTATCAGACCTTGTAGTCATTGCAGATAATATTCTAATCTTTGGTGACTTTAATATTCACATGGAAAAGTCCACAGACCCACTCCAAAAGGCTTTTGGAGCCATCATCGACTCAGTGGGTTTTGTCCAACATGTCTCTGGACCCACTCACTCTCACAGTCATACGCTGGACCTAGTTTTGTCCCATGGAATAAATGTTGTGGATCTTAATGTTTTTCCTCATAATCCTGGACTATCAGACCACCATTTTATTACGTTTGCAATTGCAACAAATAATCTGCTCAGACCCCAACCAAGGAACATCAAGTCGTGCTATAAATTCACAGACAACACAAAGATTCCTTGATGCCCTTCCAGACTCCCTCTGCCTACCCAAGGACGCCAGAGGACAAAAATCCGTTAACCACCTAACTGAGGATCTCAATTTAACCTTGCGCAATACCCTAGATGCAGTTGCACCCCTAAAAACTAAAAAAATGTCTCATAAGAAACTAGCTCCATGGTACACAGAAAATACCCGAGCTCTGAAGCAAGCTTCAGAAAATTGGAACGGAAATGGCGCCACACCAAACTGGAAGTCTTCCGACTAGCTTGGAAGGATGGTACCGTGCAGTACCGAAGAGCCCTTACTGCTGCTCGATCGTCCTATTTTTCTAACTTAATTGAGGAAAATAAGAACAATCCGAAATTCCTTTTTGATACTGTGGCAAAGCTAACTAAAAAGCAGCATTCCCCAAGAGAGGATGACTTGCACTTTAGCAGTGATAAATTCATGAACTTCTTTGAGGAAAAGATTATGATTATTAGAAAGCAAATTACGGACTCCTCTTTAAACCTGCGTATTCCTCCAAACCTCAGTTGTCCTGAGTCTGCACAACTCTGCCAGGACCTAGGATCAAGAGAGACGCTCAAGTGTTTTAGTACTATATCTCTTGACACAATGATGAAAATAATCATGGCCTCTAAACCTTCAAGCTGTATACTGGACCCTATTCCAACTAAACTACTGAAAGAGCTGCTTCCTGTGCTTGGCCCTCCTATGTTGAACATAATAAACGGCTCTCTATCCACTGGATGTGTACCAAACTCACTAAAAGTGGCAGTAATAAAGCCTCTCTTGAAAAAGCCAAACCTTGACCCAGAAAATATAAAAAACTATCGGCCTATATCAAATCTTCCATTCCTCTCAAAGATTTTAGAGAAGGCTGTTGCGCAGCAACTCACTGCCTTCCTGAAGACAAACAATGTATACGAAATGCTTCAGTCTGGTTTTAGACCCCATCATAGCACTGAGACGGCACTTGTGAAGGTGGTAAATGACATTTTGATGGCATCGGACCGAGGCTCTGCATCTGTCCTCGTGCTCCTAGACCTTAGTGCTGCTTTTGATACCATCGATCACCACATTCTTTTGGAGAGATTGGAAACCCAAATTGGTCTACACGGACATGTTCTGGCCTGGTTTAGGTCTTATCTGTCGGAAAGATATCAGTTTGTCTCTGTGAATGGTTTGTCCTCTGACAAATCAACTGTACATTTCGGTGTTCCTCAAGGTTCTGTTTTAGGACCACTATTGTTTTCACTATATATTTTACCTCTTGGGGATGTTATTCGAAAACATAATGTAAACTTTCACTGCTATGCGGATGACACACAGCTGTACATTTCAATGAAACACGGTGAAGCACCAAAATTGCCCTCGCTAGAAGCATGTGTTTCAGACATAAGGAAGTGGATGGCTGCAAACTTTCTACTATTAAACTCGGACAAAACAGAGATGCTTGTTCTAGGTCCCAAGAAACAAAGAGATCTTCTGTTGAATCTGACAATTAATCTTAATGGTTGTACAGTCGTCTCAAATAAAACTGTGAAGGACCTCGGCGTTACTCTGGACCCTGATCTCTCTTTTGAAGAACATATCAAGACCATTTCGAGGACAGCTTTTTTTCCATCTACGTAACATTGCAAAAATCAGAAACTTTCTGTCCAAAAATGATGCAGAAAAATTAATCCATGCTTTTGTCACTTCTAGGTTAGACTACTGCAATGCTCTATTTTCCGGCTACCCGGATAAAGCACTAAATAAACTTCAGTTAGTGCTAAATACGGCTGCTAGAATCCTGACTAGAACCAAAAAATTTGATCATATTACTCCAGTGCTAGCCTCTCTACACTGGCTTCCTGTCAAAGCAAGGGCTGATTTCAAGGTTTTACTGCTAACCTACAAAGCATTACATGGGCTTGCTCCTACCTACCTCTCTGATTTGGTCCTGCCGTACATACCTATACGTACGCTACGGTCACAAGACGCAGGCCTCCTAATTGTCCCTAGAATTTCTAAGCAAACAGCTGGAGGCAGGGCTTTCTCCTATAGAGCTCCATTTTTATGGAACGGTCTGCCTACCCATGTCAGAGACGCAAACTCGGTCTCAACCTTTAAGTCTTTACTGAAGACTCATCTCTTCAGTGGGTCATATGATTGAGTGTAGTCTGGCCCAGGAGTGGGAAGGTGAACGGAAAGGCTCTGGAGCAACGAACCGCCCTTGCTGTCTCTGCCTGGCCGGTTCCCCTTTTTCCACTGGGATTCTCTGCCTCTAACCCTGTTACGGGGCTGAGTCACTGGCTTGCTGGGGCTCTCTCGTGCCGTCCCTGGGGGGGTGCGTCACCTGGGTGGGTTGATTCACTGTTGTGGTCGGCCTGTCTGGGTTTCCCCCCTTTGGGTTGTACCGTGTCGGAGATCTTTGTGGGCTATACTCGGCCTTGTCTCAGGATGGTAAGTTGGTGGTTGTAGATTTCCCTCTAGTGGTGTGGGGGCTGTGCTTTGGCAAAGTGGGTGGGGTTATATCCTTCCTGTTTGGCCCTGTCCGGGGTGTCCTCGGATGGGGCCACAGTGTCTCCTGACCCCTCCTGTCTCAGCCTCCAGTATTTATGCTGCAGTAGTTTATGTGTCGGGGGGCTAGGGTCAGTTTGTTTATCTGGAGTACTTCTCCTGTCCTATTCGGTGTCCTGTGTAAATCTAAGTGTGCGTTCTCTAATTCTCTCCTTCTCTCCTTCTTTCTCTCTCTCGGAGGACCTGAGCCCTAGAACCATGCCCCAGGACTACCTGACATGATGACTCCTTGCTGTCCCCAGTCCACCTGGCCATGCTGCTGCTCCAGTTTCAACTGGCCTGGGCCCTAGGACCATGTCCCAGGACTACCTGACATGAGGACTCCTTGCTGTCCCCAGTCCACCTGGCCATGCTCCTGCTCCAGTTTCAACTGTTCTGCCTTACTATTATTCAACCATGCTGGTCATTTATGAACATTTGAACATCTTGGCCACGTTCTGTTATAATCTCCACCCGGCACAGCCAGAAGAGGACTGGCCACCCCACATATGCTCTCTCTAATTCTCTCTTTCTTTCTCTCTCTCGGAGGACCTGAGCCCTAGGACCGTGCCCCAGGACTACCTGACATGATGGCTCCTTGCTGTCCCCAGTCCACCTGACTGTGCTGCTGCTCCAGTTTCAACTGTTCTGCCTTATTATTATTTGACCATGCTGGTCATTTATGAACATTTGAACATCTTGGTCATTTTCTGTTATAATCTCTACCCGGCACAGCCAGAAGAGGACTGGCCACCCCACATAGCCCGGTTCCTCTCTAGGTTTCTTCCTAGGTTTTGGCCTTTCTAGGGAGTTTTCCTAGCCACC
>NW_025752879.1:0-11707 GCF_021184085.1 Oncorhynchus gorbuscha
TCTAGATGATGCTTACATTTAGATGCAGGGACAAATCAGTATCACTACTACTACAATCAACCTTGATCAGCATCTTAACCTCGTCCCCAGGCTCTGTTACAGAGACGGCTGGACTGGGGATGCGATTAGTTGTGCCCCAATTCCAATCTCTGTCTCTATCCACACATGCCCAGTTTGTTGTCCCTAATATGTGAATATAACAGAGGTGATTAAAGTAACCTTCCCTGGACCTGATGACTGGCCTAGTCTTTAGCTCAGAGGGCTATTGTGCCTTGCGGAATACCACGATTCAAACCCGGATTCAGTTGGATACATAAGGATTAGAATAGCAGAAACTAAGCATGACTTGTACCTTGGCTGCATCTGTAGACTTAGCTCGCCGCCAGGCTCCACTGCTATACCGGCACATAGAGAGAGACGGCTGGACTGGGGAGGATCTGTAGACTTACCTCGCCGCCAGGCTCCACTGCTATACCGGCACATAGAGAGAGACGGCTGGACTGGGGAGGATATGTAGACTTACCTCGCCGCCAGGCTCCACTGCTATACCGGCATATAGAGAGAGACGGCTGGACTGGGGAGGATCTGTAGACTTACCTCGCCGCCAGGCTCCACTGCTATACCAGCATATAGAGAGAGACGGCTGGACTGGGGAGGATATGTAGACTTACCTCGCCGCCAGGCTCCACTGCTATACCGGCACATAGAGAGAGACGGCTGGACTGGGGAGGATCTGTAGACTTACCTCGCCGCCAGGCTCCACTGCTATACCAGCATATAGAGAGAGACGGCTGGACTGGGGAGGATCTGTAGACTTACCTCGCCGCCAGGCTCCACTGCTATACCAGCATATAGAGAGAGACGGCTGGACTGGGGAGGATCTGTAGACTTACCTCGCCGCCAGGCTCCACTGCTATACCAGCATATAGAGAGAGACGGCTGGACTGGGGAGGATCTGTAGACTTACCTCGCCGCCAGGCTCCACTGCTATACCGGCACATAGAGAGACGGCTGGACTGGGAGGATAAGATTTGAGCCTCCCACTTCAGTGGTGATTTTAGCATGTAACTCTTGGTGGGGTAAACTAAAACAATTATTTGGGGGGGGCATGCCAGCAAAACAACACTAAATAATTCATTAACTGCACTATAACAGTGACAAACAGTGCCCCCAAACTGTTAAGGCCTACATAAAGCTGTCCCAACAGCAGTCCCAACAGCAGAGTCCCAACACCTTATCACTGCTACACCTGGATATCAGCAGAACCTTGTCTGGCAGTGAAACAGTTCATTCAGCCTCATTTACTGCCTTTATAAAAACATAGCTGATATGGCTGACTTGCTTAAACAAATGTGGTTTCTAATGACAAGTGAGATGTACAAACTATGGCATAAGGGGACGACAAGCGGATTTGAGGCCATCCTTAATTTAGATTGAGATATTAATAAAAGAGCTAAGATGGACGAGGTCAATATAACTATTTGTTCAGCACTTTGAAATGTACAGCGAAAGAATTCAATAAGGACGTTTATTTATTTATCTATATGCATACGTATTAATGACAAAAATAACATGCAAAACAGGCAACTGCAGTTTTCAAAACCACCTGCCCTGGAATGACGGCCGCTGCTCAACACCCCCACCACATTCTACAGGGGCGGACTGGCCGTTTCCTGGCATTTTTGGCAAAATGGCTAATCCATTTTTTGAGCTCACCGGCCTGTCTAAACTTGTTTTTTTTTTGTGTGCAAAAATTATCATTATCTGGCTGATAATGGGCGCCCTCAAGGAACAAAATGGGCCAGTGTGGTAGAAATGCCAGGGCCGATTTCTGGTCCCAGTCTGCCCCAACCAATTCTAGCTTCCTACTTTTCACATATGTCCAGCCTCATTGCCCTCCTGATCTGTGGACGTGCCAGAGGTGGTTTAGTAAACCACTCTCAGCTGATAACCTTGCCTGTGACCTGAAGAATTACTCTCCCCAAGCTAATGCCTAGACTTTATCCCAGCAGGCTAACACAGTTCTGTGATCACGCATATGAGACCTGGATTCAAACCAAGTCAGGCATGTGAGGATAGGATAGACTTTTCCAAACCAATTCTGATCTTTTTCTACTAATTAGTCTTCTGACCAATCAGATTGTGATCTTTTCAGAACTTGATCTGACTTGATTGGTCAAATGACTCAGACACTACATTTTTTTGTTATCCTGCACGGCAGGAATGTTATCCTGCAATAGGGTGATCAAATGAACATCTTCGGGGTCATTATGAACCTGCCCGACAGACAGATGATCTACAGTTACAGTGATGTCATTGGCTGAGAGGAGACAGCGAAGAGCCAACCGGTCACCTTATCTGTTTTATATGAGACTGCAGCTCTGTGGTGAGGACATGAGACACTGATGTCATTTATTTAGTCCCTATTGATTATTCAGTACTTTTGCATCAGTCTAACTTAACCACGATGGACACTATCACCACAGAGTGAGTCTAACTTAACCACGATGGGACACGATCACCACAGAGTGAGTCTAACTTAACCATGATGGACACGATCACCACAGACTGAGTCTAACTTAACCATGATGGACACGATCACCACAGAGTGAGTCTAACTTAACCACGATGGACACGATCACCACAGAGTGAGTCTAACTTATCCATGATGGACATGATCACCACAGACTGAGTCTAACTTAACCACGATGGACACGATCACCACAGAGTGAGTCTAATCTTAACCACGATGGACATGATCACCACAGAGTGAGTCTAACTTAACCAAGATGGACATGATCACCACAGACTGAGTCTCAACTAACCACAATGGACAGTGAGTCTAATCTAACCACAGATGATCACAGAGTGAGCTAACTCTAACCACGATGGACATGATCACCACAGACTGAGTCTAACTTAACCACGATGGACATGATCACCACAGACTGAGTCTAACTTAACCACGATGGACATGATCACCACAGAGTGAGTCTAACTTAACCACGATGGACATGATCACCACAGAGTGAGTCTAACTTAACCACGATGGACACGATCACCACAGAGTGATCAACTCAAAAAAATTAACCTTTGTATTGAAATGTCGTTGTAGAAACTTTTTAGGACAACAAGGACCAACTGAAGGAAGGGGAGGAGACGAGAGGTCAACAGAGCCTCATCAATACTATTGACCTGTCCAGTATAATGCCATAACAACAAGGACCAACCGAAGGAAGGGGAGGAGACGAGAGGTCAACAGAGCTCTTCATCACTACTATTGACCTGTCCAGTATAATATGGCAGCCTTGTGGCCGAGCACACAGAGAGGTGTGTTCCACATGGCCTATTCCCCCGAGGGAGGCAATGTTTTTGACCAGGGTCCATAGGCTGGCAGTGAAGACAGAGTGCTGCTTGGGACACAGACAGAGAAGAGCTGCAGTATTGATGGTCTGGCCAGTTGGAAGGGAACATGAAGGTAAATGAGCTTGCAGCTATTTTCTGTTATTTAGGTCAGTGTCTTCCACTCACAGCCTGCGCTCCAAGTCGAGGCCCAAGTCATTCAGATGTATTAAAACAACCCAGTCTGGTGTTCCACATATCACATCGGACAGCGTGTGTGTGTGTGTGTGTGTGGGGGCGTCATTTTACTGGGCCGTCCGAACAACCTCTGTAGCAGTTTAAGTGGTCGGATGTCAAGCAGTTGCCATACCAGGCAGTGATGCTCTCAATGGTGCAGCTGTAGAACTTGTTGAGGTAATGAGGGGCCACCAAATCTTTCCAGCCTCCTGAAGAGGAAGAGGTGTTGTCGTGCCCTTTTCAACTGTGTCGATGTGATTGGACGTTGATAGATCCTTACTGATGTGGACACAGAGGAACTTGAAGCTCTCGGGACCCTTCTCCACTACAGTCCTGACCATGTGAATTGGGTCTGATGGCCTTCCACTTCACTTACAAACACCGCACTGGTACCTTTCCTGAATCTCTGGCTCCAAGGCTGAGATGTGGAAGCTCCAATGTGGCCTCTCTCCGGCCCTTCCTTAGCTGCACATGACCCCTGTAACCCTGGCGTTGGGGTCCCTCGACACCTTTGACCAGACTACACAGCACCTTTAGTGGTTTAGAGTCGCCGTAGGAACAGTGGATCACTGAGTCAGAGTAGAGGTCTTTGTTGGCAGGAAAGCACCACTGCATTGTGACATGTCCATGGTTCTCTGCCAGGTATTTGACATGAGGGACGGTCACATAAGAATGTCCCATGTCACATGACCAGAGTAGAGAGAAAACGTTAAGGTAACCCCGTGTTTTCATTCCTGTCGTGGTTGACCATCAAAAAAGGGTTCTTCAAAGAAACTATAAGAACGACCTGAGGAATAAAACAACGCAGACACATGAGAGATTTAAAACTACTTCCAGATCAAAATATCTGTCAGCACTAATTTTGTATGTACTTTCACCTAGTCCCTCCCAATACCAACCTCTCACCTAGTCTCTAATACCAACCTCTCACCTAGTCTCTCCCAATACCAACCTCACCTAGTCTCTCCCCATACCAACTTTCACATCCCCTCTCACCTAGTCTCTCCCAATACCAACCTTCACTCTAGTCTCTCCATACCAATCTCACATCCCCCTCTCACCTAGTCTCTCCCAATACCAATCCTTCACATCCCCTCTCACCTAGTCTCTCCCAATACCAACCTCTCACCTAGTCTCTCTCCCCACCAATCCTTCACATCTCTCTCACCTAGTCTCTCCCCATACCAACCCTCACATCCCACTCTCACCTAGTCTCTCCCATACCAATCCTTCACATCCCCCTCTCACCTAGTCTCTCCCTCACATCCCCTCTCACCTAGGTCCCTCCCCATACCAACCTTTCACATCCCCTCTTCCTACCCTAGTCTCCCCTCACATCCCTCTCACCTAGTCTCTTCCATACCAACTTCACATCCTCTCACCTAGTGTAATAATAATAATAATATATGCCATTTAGCAGACGCTTATCCAAAGCGACTTACAGTCATGTGCATACATTCTACGAGATGGGTGGTCCCAGGGATCGAACCCACTACCCTGGCTACAAGCGCCATGCTCTACCAACTGAGCTATTACAGGACCACACCTAGTCTCTCCCTACCAACCCTCACATCCTCTCACCTGGTCTTCCTATACCAATCCTTCACATCCTCTCACCTAGTCCCCTCAAAACCTAGTTTCTCACCATACCAACCCTCCCATCCCCTCACCTAGTCCCCCTCTCACCTAGTTTCTCACCATACCAACCCTCACACCCCCTCTCACCTGGTCTCTCCCACTACCAACCCCTCACATCCCCTCTCACCTAGTTTCTCACCATACCAACCCTCACATCCCCTCTCACCTGTCCCTCTCACCTAAGCTCACCATACCAACCTCACACCTCTCACCTGGTCTTCCCACTACCAACCCCTCACAATCCCTTCACCTAGTCTCTCCCTATACCAACCCTCACATCCACCTCTCACCTAGTCCCTCCCCTCATCTAGTCCCTTCCCATTCCAACCTCTGACATCCCCCTCACCTAGTCTCTCCCAATACGAACCCTCACGCCTCTACCTGGTCTCTCCCTTTATACCAACCCTCACATCCCCCCTCACCTAGTCTCCCAATACCAACCCTCACATCCCCCCTCACCTAGTCTCTCCCAATACCAACCCTCACATCCCCTCTCACCTAGTCTCTCCCAATACCAACCCTCACATCCCCCTCTCACCTAGTTCTCCCAATACCAACCCCTCACATCCCCTCTCACCTAGTCTCTCCAATACCAACCCTCACATCCCCTCTCACCTAGTCTCTCCTAATACCAACCCTCATCCCCTCTCTCACCTAGCTCCTCCTAATACCAACCCCTCACATCCCCCTTCACCTAGTCTCTCCCAATACCAACCTCACATCCCCCTCACCTAGTCCTCCACAATACCAACCTTCACATCCCTAGTCTTCCTACCAACCCTCACATCCCCTCTCACCTAGTCTCTCCCAATACCAACCCCTCACATCCCCTTCACCTAGTTCTCCCAATACCAACCCTCACATCCTCTCACCTAGTCTCTCCCAATACCAACCCTCTACATCCCCTTCACCTAGTTCTCCCAATACCAACCCTCACATCCTTTCACCTTAGTCTCTCCCAATACCAACCTCACATCCCCTCTCACCTAGTCTCTCCCTACCAACCCCTCACATCCCCCTCTCACCTAGTCTCTCCCCAATACCAACCCCTCACATCCCTCTTCACCTAGTCTCTCCTAATACCAACCTCACATCCCCCCTCTCACCTAGTCTCTCTTCAATACCAACCCCTCACATCCCTCTCTCACCTGCCTCTCCCAATACCAACCCTCACACATCCCCTAGTCTCTCCCAATACCAACCCCTCACATCCCCCTCTCACCTAGTCTCTCCCAATACCAACCCCTCACATCCCCTCTCACCTAGTCTCTCCCAATACCAACCCCTCACATCCCCCTCTCACCTAGTCTCTCCCAATACCAACCTCTCACCTAGTCTCTCCCAATACCAACCTCTCACCTAGTCTCTCCCCATACCAACCTCTCACCTAGTCTCTCCCAATACCAACCTCTCACATAGTCTCTCCCAATACCAACCTCTCACCTAGTCTCTCCCAATACCAACCTCTCACCTAGTCTCTCCCAATACCAACCTCTCACCTAGTCTCTCCCAATACCAACCTCTCACGTAGTCTCTCCCAATACCAACCTCTCACCTAGTCTCTCCCAATACCAACCTCTCACCTAGTCTCTCCCCATACCAATCCTTCACATCCCCCTCTCACCTAGTCTCTCCCAATACCAACCTCTCACCTAGTCTCTCTCCATACCAATCCTTCACATCCCCCTCTCACCTAGTCTCTCCCAATACCAACCTCTCACCAAGTCTCTCTCCATACCAATCCTTCACATCCCCCTCTCACCTAGTCTCTCCCAATACCAACCTCTCACCTAGTCCCTCCCCTCACCTAGACCCTTCCCATTCCAACCTCTGACATCCCCCTCTCACCTAGTCTCTCCCCATACCAACCCCTCACATCCCCCTCTCACCTAGTCTCTCCCAATACCAACCCCTCACATCCCCCTCTCACCTAGTCTCTCCCAATACCAACCCCTCACATCCCCTCTCACCTAGTCTCTCCCAATACCAACCCTCACATCCCCCTCTCACCTAGTCTCTCCCAATACCAACCCCTCACATCCCCCTCTCACCTAGTCTCTCCCAATACCAACCCCTCACATCCCCCTCTCACCTAGTCTCTCCCAATACCAACCCCTCACATCCCCCTCTCACCTAGTCTCTCCCAATACCAACCCCTCACATCCCCCTCTCACCTAGTCTCTCCCAATACCAACCCCTCACATCCCCCTCTCACCTAGTCTCTCCCAATACCAACCCCTCACATCCCCCTCTCACCTAGTCTCTCCCAATACCAACCCCTCACATCCCCCTCTCACCTAGTCTCTCCCAATACCAACCTCTCACCTAGTCTCTCCCAATACCAACCTCTCACCTAGTCTCTCCCCATACCAACCTCTCACCTAGTCTCTCCCAATACCAACCTCTCACCTAGTCTCTCCCAATACCAACCTCTCACCTAGTCTCTCCCAATACCAACCTCTCACCTAGTCTCTCCCAATACCAACCTCTCACCTAGTCTCTCCCAATACCAACCTCTCACCTAGTCTCTCCCAATACCAACCTCTCACCTAGTCTCTCCCAATACTCACATCCTCTCACCTAGTCTCTCCCCATACCAATCCTTCACATCCCCCTCTCACCTAGTCTCTCCCAATACCAACCTCTCACCAAGTCCTCTCTCCATACCAATCCTTCACATCCCCCTCTCACCTAGTCTCTCCCAATACCAACCTCTCACCTAGTCCCTCCCCTCACCTAGACCCTTCCCATTCCAACCTCTGACATCCCCCCTCTCACCTAGTCTCTCCCCATACCAACCCCTCACATCCCCCTCTCACCTAGTCTCTCCCAATACCAACCCCTCACATCCCCCTCTCACCTAGTCTCTCCCAATACCAACCCCTCACATCCCCCTCTCACCTAGTCCCCCTCTCACCTAGTCTCTCACCATACCAACCCCTCACACCCCCTCTCACCTAGTCTCTCCCAATACCAACCCCTCACACCCCCTCTCACCTAGTCTCTCCCTATACCAACCCCTCACATCCACCTCTCACCTAGTCCCTCCCCTCATCTAGTCCCTTCCCATTCCAACCCTGACATCCCCCTCTCACCTAGTCTCTCCCAATACCAACCCCTCACTCCCCCTCTTACCTAGTCTCTCCCAATACCAACCCCTCACATCCCCCTCTCACCTAGTCTCTCCCAATACCAACCCTCACATCCCCTCTCACCTAGTCTCTCCCAATACCAACCCTCACATCCCCCTCTCACCTAGTCTCTCCCAATACCAACCCCTCACATCTCCCCTCTCACCTAGTCTCTCCCAATACCAACCCCTCACATCCCCCTCTCACCTAGTCTCTCCCAATACCAACCCTCACATCCCCCTCACCTAGTCTCTCCCAATACCAACTCCTCTCACATCCCCCCTCTCACCTAGTCTCTCCCAATACCAACCTCTCTCACCTAGTCTCTCCCCAATACCAACCTTCACATCCCCCTCTCACCTAGTCTCTCCCAATACCAACCTCTCACTAGTCCCTCCCCTCACCTAGTCTCTCCCCATACCAACCCTCTCACATCCCCCTCTCACCTAGTCTCTCCCCATACCAACCCCTCACATCCCCCTCTCACCTAGTCTCTCCCAATACCAACCCCTCACATCCCCCTCTCACCTAGTCTCTCCCAATACCAACCCCTCACATCCCCCTCTCACCTAGTCTCTCCCAATACCAACCCCTCACATCCCCCTCTCACCTAGTCTCTCCCAATACCAACCCCTCACATCCCCCCTCTCACCTAGTCTCTCCCAATACCAACCCCTCACATCCCCCTCTCACCTAGTCTCTCCCAATACCAACCCCTCACATCCCCCTCTCACCTAGTCTCTCCCAATACCAACCCCTCACATCCCCCTCTCACCTAGTCTCTCCCAATACCAACCCCTCACATCCCCCTCTCACCTAGTCTCTCCCCATACCAACCCTCACATCCCCCTCTCACCTAGTCTCTCCCAATACCAACCCCTCACATCCCCTCTCACCTAGTCTCTCCCATACCAACCCCTCACATCCCCCTCTCACCTAGTCTCTCCCAATCCCCCTCACATCCCCCTCTCACCTAGTCTCTCCCAATACCAACCTCTCACCTAGTCTCTCCCAATACCAACCTCTCACCTAGTCTCTCCCCATACCAACCTCTCACCTAGTCTCTCCCAATACCAACCTCTCACCTAGTCTCTCCCAATACCAACCTCTCACCTAGTCTCTCCCAATACCAACCTCTCACCTAGTCTCTCCCAATACCAACCTCTCACCTAGTCTCTCCCAATACCAACCTCTCACGTAGTCTCTCCCAATACCAACCTCTCACCTAGTCTCTCCCAATACCAACCTCTCACCTAGTCTCTCCCCATACCAATCCTTCACATCCCCCTCTCACCTAGTCTCTCCAATACCAACCTCTCACCTAGTCTCTCTCCATACCAATCCTTCACATCCCCCTCTCACCTAGTCTCTCCCAATACCAACCTCTCACCAAGTCTCTCTCCATACCAATCCTTCACATCCCCCTCTCACCTAGTCTCTCCCAATACCAACCTCTCACCTAGTCCCTCCCCTCACCTAGACCCTTCCCATTCCAACCTCTGACATCCCCCCTCTCACCTAGTCTCTCCCCATACCAACCTCACATCCCCCTCTCACCTAGTCTCTCCCAATACCAACCCCTCACATCCCCTCTCACCTAGTCTCTCCCAATACCAACCCCTCACATCCCCTCTCACCTAGTCTCTCCCAATACCAACCCCTCACATCCCCTCTCACCTAGTCTCTCCCAATACCAACCCCTCACATCCCCCTCTCACCTAGTCTCTCCCAATACCAACCCCTCACATCCCCCTCTCACCTAGTCTCTCCCAATACCAACCCCTCACATCCCCCTCTCACCTAGTCTCTCCCAATACCAACCCCTCACATCCCCCTCTCACCTAGTCTCTCCCAATACCAACCCCTCATCCCCCTCTCACCTAGTCTCTCCCAATACCAACCCCTCACATCCCCCTCTCACCTAGTCTCTCCCAATACCAACCCCTCACATCCCCCTCTCACCTAGTCTCTCCCAATACCAACCTCTCACCTAGTCTCTCCCAATACCAACCTCTCACCTAGTCTCTCCCCATACCAACCTCTCACCTAGTCTCTCCCAATACCAACCTCTCACCTAGTCTCTCCCAATACCAACCTCTCACCTAGTCTCTCCCAATACCAACCTCTCACCTAGTCTCTCCCAATACCAACCTCTCACCTAGTCTCTCCCAATACCAACCTCTCACCTAGTCTCTCCCAATACTCAACCCTCTCACCTAGTCTCTCCCAATACCAACCTCTCACCTAGTCTCTCTCCCATACCAATCCTTCACATCCCCCTCTCACCTAGTCTCTCCCAATACCAACCTCTCACCAAGTCTCTCTCCATACCAATCCTTCACATCCCCCTCTCACCTAGTCTCTCCCAATACCAACCTCTCACCTAGTCCCTCCCCTCACCTAGACCCTTCCCATTCCAACCTCTGACATCCCCCTCTCACCTAGTCTCTCCCCATACCAACCCCTCACATCCCCCTCTCACCTAGTCTCTCCCAATACCAACCCCTCACATCCCCCTCTCACCTAGTCTCTCCCAATACCAACCCCTACATCCCCCTCTCACCTAGTCTCTCCCAATACCAACCCCTCACATCCCCCTCTCACCTAGTCTCTCCCAATACCAACCCCTCACATCCCCCTCTCACCTAGTCTCTCCCAATACCAACCCCTCACATCCCCCTCTCACCTAGTCTCTCCCAATACCAACCCCTCACATCCCCCTCTCACCTAGTCTCTCCCAATACCAACCCCTCACATCCCCCTCTCACCTAGTCTCTCCCAATACCAACCCCTCACATCCCCCTCTCACCTAGTCTCTCCCAATACCAACCCCTCACATCCCCTCTCACCTAGTCTCTCCCAATACCAACCCTCACATCCCCCTCTCACCTAGTCTCTCCCAATACCAACCTCTCACCTAGTCTCTCCCAATACCAACCTCTCACCTAGTCTCTCCCCATACCAACCTCTCACCTAGTCTCTCCCAATACCAACCTCTCACCTAGTCTCTCCCAATACCAACCTCTCACCTAGTCTCTCCCAATACCAACCTCTCACCTAGTCTCTCCCAATACCAACCTCTCACCTAGTCTCTCCCAATACCAACCTCTCACGTAGTCTCTCCCAATACCAACCTCTCACCTAGTCTCTCCCAATACCAACCCTCTCACCTAGTCTCTCCCCATACCAATCCTTCACATCCCCCTCTCACCTAGTCTCTCCCAATACCAACCTCTCACCTAGTCTCTCTCCATACCAATCCTTCACATCCCCCTCTCACCTAGTCTCTCCCAATACCAACCTCTCCACCTAGTCCCTCCCCTCACACTAGACCCTTCCCATTTCCAACCTCTGACATC
>NW_025752880.1:0-11706 GCF_021184085.1 Oncorhynchus gorbuscha
AATCTGCCAAGACCAGCTGCAACGGGAGGAGGGTCTGGAACAGTTTATTTTTCTGCTGGTTATGCTATTTTGATCTCTTGCTCCTTTTTTAGTAATTTGTGTCTTCATTTTGTCTTCTGTCGCAGTGCTCAAAGCATCCGGAACAAGCTCCAGTGTAGATATACACTGTTTAAAAAATAGGGAACACTTAAACAGCAAAATGTAACTCCAAGTCAATCACACTTCTGTGAAATCAAACTGTCCACTTGGGAAGCAACACTGATTGATAATAAATTTCCCACCTGCTGTTGTGCAAATGGAATAGACAACAGGTGGGAAATTATAGGGAATTAGCAAGACACCCCCAATAAAGGAGTGGTTCTGCAGGTGATAACCACAGACCAGTTCTTATGCTTCCTGGCTGATGTTTTGGTCACTTTTGAATGCTGGTGGTGCTTTCAATCTAGTGGTAGCATGAGACTGAGTCTTCAACCCCACAAGTGGCTCAGGTAGTGCAGCTCATCCAGGATGGAACATCAATGCGAGCTGTGGCAAGAAGGTTTGCTGTGTCTGTCAGCGTAGTGTCCAGAGCATGGAGGCGCTACCATGAGACAGGCCAGTACATCAGGAGACGTGGAGGAGGCCGTAGGAGGGCAGCAACCCAGCAGCAGGACCGCTACGTCCGCCTTTGTGCAAGGAGGAGCAGGAGGAGCACTGCCAGAGCCCTGCAAAATGACCTCCAGCAGGCCACAAATGAGCATGTGTCTGTTTTCTGACCCGTTTGAGCAGACTCCATGAGGGTGGTATGATGGCCCGAAGCGTCCACAGGTGGGGTTGTGCTTACAGCCCAACACCGTGCAGGACGTTTGGCATTTGCCAGAGAACACCAATATTGGCTAATTCGCCACTTGCGCCTTGTGCTCTTCACAGATGAAAGCAGGTTCACACTGAGCACGTGACAGAGCGTGACAGAGTCTGGAACTCAGTGGAGAATGTTATTTTGCCTGCAACATCCTCCTCCAGCATGACCGGTTTGGCGGTGGTTCAGTCATGGTGTGGGGTGACATTTGTTGAGGGAGCCCGCACAGCCTCCCATGTGCTCGCCAGAGGTAGCCTGACTGCCATTAGGTACCGAGATGAGCTCCTCAGACGCCTTGTGAGCGTATGCTGGTGTGGTTAGCCCTGGGTTCCTCCCTAATGCAAGACAATGCTAGACCTCATGTGGCTGGAGTGTGTCAGCAGTTCCTGCAAGGAAGGCATTGATGCTGTGGACTGGCCTGCCCGTTCCCCAGACCTGAATCCAATTGAGCACATCAGGACATCATGTCTTGCTCCATCCACCAACGCCACCTTGCACCACAGACTTTCTAGGAGTTGACGGATGGCACACCGTCCAGGTCTGGGAGGAGAACCCTCAGGAGACCATCCGCCACCTCATCAGGAGCATGCCCAGAGGTTGTAGGGAAGTCCTACAGGCACGTGGAGGCCACACACTACTGAGCCTAATTTGGACTTGTTTTAAGGACATTACATCAAAGTTGGATCAGCCTGTAGTGTGGTTTACCACTTGAACTTTGATTGTGACTCCAAATCCAGACCTCCATAGGTTGATAAATTTGATTTCCATTGATTATTTTTGTGTGATTTTGTTGTCAGCGCATTCAACTATGTAAAGAAAGTATTTAACAAAGAATATTTCATTCATTCAGATCTAGGATGTGTTATTTCAGTGTTCCCTTTTTTTGAGCAGTGTAGTTCATTCTATTCTAACATAAGGTGGGTCTGTATATGGAAAAACACTTTTTGAAAATTCTTTTCTACTTTTCAACCAATCGATTTTAGTCTGTGACAGCCCTAGTGTTCTGTGAAGAGGATAACATTTTAACCCTGCAGCATGGGCCAATACTTTACCAGGACTTCTTCCGCCAAATGGTTTGTTGATTCAGTGGGAGCGAAGGAAGACGTTAGAGGACAGATTGATAACGATGTTTATGATCAATTTTATAGCTTGATCATATTACGAACAAACAAAACAGCAGACAGACTCCGAGCTCTCTCAATGTCGCCATGCAGTGCTATGATGATGAATAAGATGATGGTGGTAATCATACTCTCTTAGCCCGTGACCTGACTATGCTTTCTGTGGTCTGAATGGAGACTGTTAATGCTGATCTGTTTTCTGAGTGCTGCAGCTTTGCCGACTCTTGAGTGTGGAGATGCAGTATGACCTTAAGAGAGGGTATTTCAGGATGCACTCAGGACAAATGGCTTTAATATTGGTCTGGGTGGAGCCCTTGCCTGAGTTGTATTCATAAGGGAACAATGTAGCACATTTTTGTTGGTGTTATTTTTTTAATGTAACTTTTATTTCTTCAGGGGAGCCCAGTTGAGATCAGGGTCTCATTCTCAGTGGTGCCCTGAGAACAAACAATTCACACACAAAAGAAACTACAAGATACAACACAAATATACAATCAACCAAGACACTTGCTAACCTCAGGGGAATTCATTCCTCATCAGCATATTAATTTGCCCTATTGGTGCCACAGATTCAAGATGTAATGAGGATTGTAAATTATTCCAATCATGGGGGGTGTTTTATTTACCTATGATGGTAGTTAACAAACCCTGTGAGTGTGTTTGGTGCCTAGTGTTTTTATTCTTTAACATAGAAGTGCCATATTTTGGAAGCTTGTGCAGCAGAACTTTGGGAGAAATTAAGTGCTCTACGTGAATTTAGAGCGGTCCAGCTGACCATATGATAAAGGATGCAGTGACTAGTATTAAACCTGTCACCTGTGATAAAGCGAAGCGCGATGGTACACTGCATCCAAGGGTTTTAGAATGGTGGCTGCTGCATTCTGATAAATGGTGTCACCATAATCAAGAGCTGCCTGCACCTGCGGTTTAGGGAGAGGCATGATCTATTTCTATAAAAGAAGCCTACTTTAAATTTCAACTTCTTGACTAGTTCATCTGTATGTTTTGTAAATATCACATTTTTGCCCAGATATTTATAGGCAGAAACTTGCTCAATGAGAGAACTATCCAATACAAAAATATGTAAACCACCTGAAATAGTTCCAATAAGTACCAATTCTCAATCAACAAGGCTTTCTGCAAGGCAACAACATCTGATTGTAGCTCTAACAGCCTGGTCAGCAGTAGGGGCAAAAGCATACATAAGTGTCAGCTGCATACAGGTGAATGTTAGTTTTGCAGATAGACCAATAATATGTATATAAATAATAGTAAAGAGGACAGGTCCCAAAATCGACCCATGCAGGACACCTTTAGTAAAATCGAGGTAACTTCACACCATCAGAAAGCACACATTGTGTCCTGTTTGACAGATCGTTCCCAAACCACTTGCAAGATGGTGAGGCCCATTTCAGACAACCTTTGGATGAGTAGGGGATGGTCGACAGTATCAAAGGCCTTGGCTAGGTCTATAAATATGGCAGCACAGTGATTCCTATGATCTAAGCAATTTAACACATTTAAGACTAGCATAGCTGCTAAGACAGTGCTATGTCCAGATCTAAAATCAGATTGGTGCACGTTAAGCATATCATTTTGAAGTTAGTTATTAGAGTTTGCCAGTGACTAATATTTTTGCAAGGTAAGATCATTTTGAAATCGGGGCGATACTTATCTAGGTCAGGATCCCCCACCTTTGTGAAGAGGAGGACATGCACCACCTTCCAGATCTTAGGGATAGCACCAGAAGCAAGTGTTGAATACAACATTTGGATCAAAGGTTCTATAATGAAGGGGGAAGAAAGCTACAGTAAATCGTGTGATTCCTTTTTAAACAAAAATCCACAAGGCACTTAGTTTAACCATTTTGTCAATGATGTACTATTTTTAAAAAATAGTCAGTGCCTGGAAGAGCATCATTCTCTGCTAGGTGAATAGCGGACCCCCTCTAGTGGAACTTATTTTCATAAACTATTATTTCAAATAGGTGGCCTGCTGAGGCAAAATGGTTATTTAAAGTACCCACAAATAATTTTTTTGTCTGTTATGTGACCAGAGGCTGTCATAACCTGGTGGGGCAATGTGGGTTGGAGTTTTATTCAATAGATTTGACCACTTTCCAGAATGTAGCTGGATTTCCACCACTCTCAGATATACAGTTCAAGAAGTATGTTGACTCTGGTTAGAAAAGCAGTCTGAAGGACTGCCAGTCAAAGGTAGAATTAGTCAGTCTAGCCTTAGCCCAAGTTTCTTTCATGAAATCTTTTAGACAATTCATGATTGAACCATGAGTTAGATCTGTCCTTTACCCTTAATCTGTTAAGAGGCTTGCTTATCTGCAACAGAGTTAAACAAAGAGGTTAAACATTTAAGGATCCGAATCAGAGATGGAGGACACAACCTCCCAATCACAAAACTCCAGGAAATGTTACTTGATTCAAAGTTCGAAAATGCATTTTTTAAATAATGCGCGGAGCCGTTTAGGTTGCTTACCTACCATCTCCGATGCAGCCAATCGGGCAATGGTCACTGAGCTCGTTAGCAAAGATTCCATTGGCTGTATACATATGAGTGGCGTTTGTAAGAATGATATCCAAAAGAGTAGATTTATCCGGGTGTTTTATGGTGGGGCAGGTTGGCTTAGTTCAATTTAGCTCAATACAAATATATTTCAAGTCAAAACTAGCATCAACCAATCCAGGTTAAGATCACCCAATATTAATAATTCAGATTTAGCATAGTTAGACAGCAAGTCCCACATCTTGCTAAGAGCAATAGGGAGGGCCGACGGAGGGTGATAAACTCCCACTGACGTTAGTTGGGCGTTATTACCCAGTCGCACATGTAGGACAAGACATCAAATTGCTTGGGGACAGAGGTGGTAATACACACAGCGACATTCAAAGTCATTTTTAGGAATATGGCAATACCCACACCTCTGTCAGATCTACAAAATTCTATCCATTTAGAGAGATATCAGTCTGGCACAGACTTTTAACCAAGTAATTAAAAAAAATATCACGTTGATTTGAGAAGACAGAATTACAATAAGATACATGAATCCGTCCAATTCCACAGCTACGGGATTTCAGATCAGACAGTCTTGAACACAAATGCTATGATCAGTAGTAGTCGCTGAATGTCTGGGGGTCATGCACTTTCAAATGAGTAATTAGGTTTGTGTTATTGAAGGATTTCACTTTCTCCCCTCGTGAAATAATAGCAGCACAAACGTATGACCTTTTTGTTATTGTCCTCTGAAACTTCAAAATAGTTCCACCCAGCAGACATTGTGGGCTAGGTTAGGAATGCTGTGTTGCAAGTGTAGTGTTTTTTGTGGCGTCATTACGTCATCTACCTACGTTTTATATAGGTATGCAGGTCAGATTTACATTTACATTTACATTTAAGTCATTTAGCAGACGCTCTTATCCAGAGCGACTTACATCGGTTTTTGGACATCGGTGTTAAACTGGCATTTTTAGCTAATATCGTCCAATTCCGATATCCTTACCGATATATCGTGCATCCTTATTTCATATTGGACAAGATCCGGTAGTCCCGCTTTGTTTCAGTCCATTCTGTGTGTGGTGCTTAATTAATACGATCTCGGAGTGTCTTTCATGAGGACTCACCTGACCAATAGGAGAATAATAGTAAAATCATGGAATCACAGTGAATTACTTATGTCATTTCAGCAGAGAGAATGCAGCCAGCAAACAGAGGATGATGGTGTTCTATGACTATGTGTCATATTGTTACTATGGTAACCTCAGATGTTTTCTTGGGATTTTGGTCGTGTTGCTTTGTGCATGAGTCCCTATGCGTCGGCACAGAGCGATCAACTGAAGGGTAGAGGAAGGGCTCTGTACTCTCTTTCTCCCTCTCTATTTTGACAGCCTTTCCCCTTAGAATCACTGTATAGTGAGTGTCCTGTTGTGAATGCTTTGTGCAAAGTCAAATTTCACATTCACCTGCATGAATCCCTGTTTTGTGGATTTATATGTGGCTTTGTACCTCCAACTTTACAAATGAGCCACACACACACACACACACACACACACACACACACACACACACACACACACACACACAGCCAATTGGATCTCTTTCTGCTGAGTGTGGAGAATTTGCTGTAAACAAGCCACTTTATGAGATGTGTAGAGCAGCAGTGCTTTCGGAGTATGTGTATGTTTGTGTGTACAAACATCCAACGAGGCACATCAGTCTAACAGCATTGTGGGGAGGCAGGGTACCTAAGAGAGACAGGCAGGGTACCTAAGAGAGACAGGCAGGATGAGGTTGGCTCATCATGTGAAAACTTCGTTCAGGGATAAGGCATCTCTTATAATATTTAATAGGCCTACAAAGAATTGTAAGATGGAGTATAAAGAGTAGACCAAATATTTGGTAGGTTCACAGGCAATATCTAGAAGAACAAATACCTAGGCAAGCTAAAGAGTGTTATTGAAAGCAATAAAGAGGTGAAATTGAAAGAGATTGTGGGTAAGATTGACAATTTGGAGAGTACTGTAGTGGTAGACTTGTGAAACTTGGTTACTGAGCCTATTTCCCCCTTCTGTCTGAGTCTGTGGTACACAATCATTGAGGATGTGGATCCTTAAATTAACAGGCAGGACCACATGGGGGGAAAATCAATTACTTCCATTTGCTGCTGCTGAGCCACCCAATAATGTGGAGAGTGTTGATCGAAAGCCTGTGATCTGTGCCCTCTATTGATCCGAATGAGATTCACACATTTAGAGTTCATTCTAAAGCGATCAGCCAGTTTAGACAGGTTTGGGGGGAAAAAGGATGGATTTCATATGCCTCACAGTATGTTTTAGAAGAGATGTGCATTGCATTAGTTAATCAGTTTAGTAAGTGGGCAACATGCGTGGAAGAAGGAATATACAATTAGAGGTCGACTGATTAATCGGAATGGCCGATTTTTATTTAGGGCCAATTTCATAATCGAAAAATTGGTATTTTTGGGTGCCGATTTAAAAATAAAATAAATAATAAAATACATGCATACAGTGAGGCAAAAAAGTATTTAGTCAGCCACCAATTGTGCAAGTTCTCCCACTTAAAAAGATGAGGCCTGTAATTTTCATCATAGGTACATGATGTCCCAGATGTGCTCAATTGGATTCAGGTCTGGGGAACGGGCGGGCCAGTCCATAGCATCAATGCCTTCCTCTTGCAGGAACTGCTGACACACTCCAGCCACATGAGGTCTAGCAATGTCTTGCATTAGGAGGAACCCAGGGCCAACCGCACCAGCATATGGTCTCACAAGGGGTCTGAGGAGCTCATCTCGGTACCTAATGGCAGTCATGCTTCCTCTGGCGAGCACATGGAGGGCTGTGCGGCTCCCCAAAGAAATGCCACCCCACACTGACTGACCCACCGCCAAACCGGTCATGCTGGAGGATGTTGCAGGCAGCAGAATGTTCTCCACGGCGTCTCCAGACTGTCACGTCTGTCACATGTGCTCAGTGTGAACCTGCTTTCATCTGTGAAGAGCACAAGGCGCCAGTGGCGAATTTGCCAATCTTGGTGTTCTCTGGCAAATGCCAAACGTGCTGCACCTGTGGACGTCGGGCCCTCATACCACCCTCATGGAGTCTGTTTCTGACCGTTTGAGCAGACACATGCACATTTGTGGCCTGCTGGAGGTCATTTTGCAGTGCTCCTCCTTGCACAAAGGCGGAGGTAGCGGTCCTGCTGCTGGGTTGTTGCCCTCCTACGGCCTCCTCCACGTCTCCTGATGTACTGGCCTGTCTCCTGGTAGCGCCTCCATGCTCTGGACACTACGCTGACAGACACAGCAAACATTCTTGCCACAGCTCGCATTGATGTACCATCCTGGATGAGCTGCACTGCCTGAGCCACTTGTGTGGGTTGTAGACTCAGTCTCATGCTACCACTAGTGTGATAGCACAGCCAGCATTCAAAAGTGACCAAAACATCAGCCAGGAAGCATAGGAACTGAGAAGTGGTCTGTGGTCACCACCTGCATAACCACTCCTTTATTGGGGGTGTCTTGCTAATTGACTATAATTTCCACCTGTTGTCTATTCCATTTGCACAACAGCATGTGAAATGTATTGTCAATCAGTGTTGCTTCCTAAGTGGACAGTTTTGATTTCACAGAAGTGTGATTGACTTGGAGTTACATTGTGTTGTTTAAGTGTTCCCTTTGATTTTTTTGAGCAGTGTATATTTTTAGATACCTTTTTTATTTAACTAGGCAAGTCAGTTAAGAACACATTCTTATTTTCAATGACAGCCTAGGGTTAACTGTCTCGTTCAGGGGCAGAACGACAGATTTTCACCTTGTCAGTTCGGGATCCAATCTTGCAACCTTACATTTAACTAGTCCAACGCTATAACAACCTGGCTCTCTCTCTCGTTTCCTTCTACAAGGAGACTGCCTGTTACACGAATGCAGTAAGCCAAGGTAGGTTGCTAGCTAGCATTTAACTTATCTTATAAGCACAATCAATCATAATCACTAGTTAACTACACATGGTTGATGATATTACTAGATATTATCTAGCGTGTCCTGCGTTGCATATAATCTGACTGAGCATACAAGTATCTATGTATCTGACTGAGCAGTGGTAGGCAGAAGCAGGTGCGTAAACATTCATTCAAACAGCATTTTCGTGCGTTTTGCCAGCAGTTCTTTGTTGTGGGTCAAGCATTGCGCTGTTTATGACTTCAAGCCTATCAACTCCCGAGATGAGGCTGGTGTAGCTGAAGTGAAATGGCTAGCTAGTTAGCGCGCACTAATAGCGTTTCAAACGTCACTCGCTCTGTTCCTTCTAGTAGTTGTTCCCCTTGCTCTGCATGGGTAACTCTGCTTCGATGGTGGCTGTTGTCGTTGTGTTGCTGGTTCAAGCCCAGGGAGGAGCGAGGAGAGGGACGGAAGCTATACTGTTACATTGGCAATACTAAAGTGCCTATAAGAACATCCAATAATCAAAGGTTAATGAAATACAAATGGTATAGAGAGAAATAGTCCTATAATTCCTATAATAACTTCAACTTGTTACCTGGGAATATTGAAGACTCATGTTAAAAGGAACCACCAGCTTTCATATGTTCTCATGTTCTGAGGAAGGAACTGAAACGTTAGCTTTCTTACATAGCACATATTGCACTTTACTTTCTTCTCCAACACTTTGTTTTTGCATTATTTAAACCAAATTGAACATGTTTCATTATTTACTTGGGGCTAAATAGATTTTATTTGAGTGTTCATTCAGGATTGTTGTAATTGTCATTACAAATAAATAAATAAATTGGCCGATTTTTAATCAGTATTGGCTTTTGGTCCTTCAATAATCCGTATCGGCGTTGGAAAATCATAATCGGTCGACCTCTACACAGAATAGCACAACAGTCTGATCCAAGCTTCAGTGGCCACTTTCATTTTCCTGTAAGTCTATTTATTTTGTGTTATCATGAAAGCAGTCCGACATGGGATGTGGGGTATTGCACTGCATTTGAGGATGATATTTAAAAAAGGGGGGGGAAAGAAAGTCCAATGGACAATTAATACAGAAGCCAGAGACTCAAAGAAAGCTTATTCACATGCAAGTCAACCAAAGTGGACCAAGTATAGGCCTCCTGACTTTATGCCCATCAAATTGCAATGTTCTCTGTTAATCTCAACATCATTATTGTCCATAGATTAGTGGAAATGCCTGGTTGAGATTCTCCAGCATGCAGAGACATTGGACCTGCTTGTGCTCATAAGTATGCATTAGAGTGTCTGTTTGGAGAGCCAGCAATTACACTGTATTAGGGCTGCAGTGTAAAAGGGTAAAATGACGATGACTGCTTAATGATGACAGGAATTGAAGGAAACAGATGTAGTCTTTCATGTTGCATTGTTCCCTGTTTTTTGGGCATGTTGACTAACTTTTATGTTAAGTGTTTGCTGTCACTTGTTTTGCATTCTTTTTTGTTTGTCACTTTTTGGCAAATCCATTTAAAGCCCATCAATTATGTAGTTCTACCATGTCTTATGATTGCATTACCACATAGGTTGAAGAACAATTTCAGGAGAATAGGCAATGACTCACTATCGTTCTTGAACACAAGATGCTATAGCTAATTCACCATGTAGAGAGGGTAGACCAATGCACGTGTCGGGTACAGAAATTGGGAATTGCTGGCCTCATGCTGCCATAGACAAGAGTTCAAAAGAACATGTGAGTCTTCTCTCCTCTTGCTCCCAATAAAGAGGTGGATAAAAAAAGATCAAAGCCAAGCCAAGGCCTGCCACAAGAGGAGTTCGGTCGTTGCACTCCAACATTGAGCTCTCATGAAAAATGAAGAACACCACCAGCAAAGCTGTCACAGATCACGGCTGAACATACTTGTCTCCCGCATCCTGCTTTAGATGGCCTTGTTCAGGTGATCGTCATCAAAGACTCTGTCCCTGTGTTTGGAGTAGTTCTTCTACTAAAGCCTGTGCAGTGTGTGTGTGTTATCCAACAATGAAATATTCAGTAATCCTGTGCGAAAGAGTCAAGGTCTTAACCAGAGTTTTTATAGGTCAGCCTTGACAGCGATATGATACTATGATCACTGCGGTGTGGTGGGTTCTCATGTGTTCATGCATATTCTCCGAGAAAACACAGGGTGATTGATGGGAGATTTTGTGATCCAGCTTCAATCGGTCTGTGCCAGCTCGGTTCAGTAGTGCACACGGGAGTTTTCACTCACTGCGCGAGATCCGATTTACTCTTTCACTTTAGAGAATATACTGAACAATGATATACACACAACATACAACAATTTCTAAGATTTTACTGTGTTAGAGTTCATACAGTGCCTTGCAAAAGTATTCATCCCCCTTGGGTTTTTTCCTATTTTGTTGCATTACAACCTGTAATTTAAATGGATTTTCTTTGGATTTCATGTAATGGACATACACAAAATAGTCCAAATTGGTGAAGTGAAATGAAAAAAGAAACTTGTTAAAGTGGTGCGTAAATGTTCTTACCCCTTTATTATGAAGCCCCTAAATAAGATTTGGTGCAACCAATTACCTTCAGAAGTCACTATAAATAGTTAGATTGCACACAGGTGGACTTTATTTAAGTGTCACATGATCTGTCACATGATCTCTGTGTATGTATATATACACCTGTTCAGAAAGGCCCCAGAGTCTGCAACCCCACTAAGCAAGGGGCACCACCAAGCAAGCGGCACTATGAAAACTAAGGAGCTCTCTAAATAGGTCAGGGTCAAAGTACAGATCAGGGTTGGGTTATAAAACAATATCCAAAACTTTTAACATCCCAATGGATCACCATTAAATCCTTTTTATTAAAAAATGGCAAGAATATGGCACCACAACATACCTGTCAAATCACAGACCAGGCAAGGAGGGCATTAATCAGAGAGGCAAAAAAGAGACCAAGGATAACCCTGAAGGAGCTGCAAAGCTCCACTGCGAAGATTGGAGTATCTGTCCATAGGACCACTTTACACCGTACACTCCACAGAGCTGGTCTTTACGGAAGAGTGGCCAGAAAAAAGGCATTGCATAAAGAAAAAAATAAGCGAACACGTTTGTTTGCCTTAAACTTCTTAGGGCTGCAATCCCGTTAACGGGATTGATATGACAACAGCCAGTGAAAGTGCAGAGCTCTAAATTCAAACAAATCTCATAATAAAAATTCCTCAAACATACATGTATCCTATACCATTTTAAATGTAATC
>NW_025752881.1:0-11704 GCF_021184085.1 Oncorhynchus gorbuscha
TCAACAGGACAATTAGCCAAAACACACCTTCAGGTTGTGGTTATTTCTGATCAAGAAGGAGCGCGTGATGAGTGCCGCATCAGATGACCTTACCCACAATCATCCCATTCTCAACCCACTGAGATGGTTTGGGATGAGCTCGGA
This sequence comes from Oncorhynchus gorbuscha, assembly GCF_021184085.1. Taxonomy (NCBI): domain Eukaryota; kingdom Metazoa; phylum Chordata; class Actinopteri; order Salmoniformes; family Salmonidae; genus Oncorhynchus; species Oncorhynchus gorbuscha. The sequence goes on from NW_025752881.1 coordinate 145, forward strand.
CTTGAGCGAAAAGAAACCAGCCAAAAAGTGCCCGCATATGTGAGAACTCCTTCAAGACTGTTTAAAAGCATTCCTGGTGGAAGCTGGTTGAGAGAATGCCAAGAGTGTGCAACGCTATCTTCAAGGTAAAAGGGTGGCTACTTTGAAGAATCTAAAATCTAAAATATATTTAGATTTGTTTAACACTTTTTTGGTTACTACATGATTCCATATGTGTTATTTCATAGTTTTGATGTCTTCACTATTATTCTACAATGTAGAAAATAGCAAAAAATGAGTAGGTGGGTCAAAACTTTTTGTCTGGTACTGTACATCTAAGGTTTTTTTCCCCACCATTTTGATATATATCTCAGTGTTTTTCCCACCATTTTGATATACACCTCAGTGTTTTTCCCCACCATTTTGATATACATCTCAGTGTTTCCCCACCATTTTGATATACATCTCAGTGTTTCCCCACCATTTTGATATACACCTCAGTGTTTTTCCCCACCATTTTGATATACATCTCAGTGTTTCCCCACCATTTTGATATACATCTCAGTGTTTCCCCACCATTTTGATATACATCTCAGTGTTTCCCCCACCATTTTGATATACATCTCAGTGTGTTTTTCAGTCAGTCAGTCAGTTTCCATCTATACATTTACTGTACTGTATGCCCTCTGCTCCACTAGCAGATAGAAGGAATAAGTTAAGTCCATCTTTTATGTTCATCTAATTATTTGTTATTTTTATTTGTGACAGGGGAATTGTTCACTCTGGCCCAGTTGGACCGGGAGATGGTGAGGGAGTATGATCTGGTAGTTAAAGTCACAGACGGCGGAGGCCGCTCCTGCCAAGCAGACATCTTACTTATGATCCAGGATATGAATGACAACCCTCCCAAGTTCTCAAACAACCACTATGAAGTCACTGTGTTGACAACCCACCATCAGGACACCCATCGCTGTCATCTACGCCAAAGACCCTGACACTGGTAAGTCATATTATTGAGATAAAGTTAATAGAGTGGACATTCCCATTCTGAGGGATAGTCTGAAATTAGATTTGTTGATGTAGTTATTCTATTTCTATGGGCCAAAATATAGAATCAGAATGACTAGAATGGACATTGACGTTTTGAGGTAGCATGGTTTGAGGGGCTTTGTCTGACCTAGTAATTATATTTCTATGGTCAAATCTAAATCTCCCCTTTATGTAGCAGATGCTCTACACCAATATACTTACCAAGGTAGAGACTGTTTTCCATCCCCAGGTCATATCATAGAGACTATTCTCCTATCCCCCAGGTCATAACATAGAGACTATTCTCCCTATCCCCCCAGGTCATAACATAGAGACTATTCTCCTATCCCCCAGGGCATAACATAGAGACTATTCTCCTATCCCCCCCCAGGTCATAACATAGAGACTATTCTCCATCCCCAGGTCATAACATAGAGACTATTCTCCTATCCCCCAGGTCATAACATAGAGACTATTCTCCTATCCCCCAGGTCATAACATAGAGACTATTCTCCTATCCCCAGGTCATAACATAGAGACTATTCTCCTATCCCCCAGGACATAACATAGAGACTATTCTCTATCCCAGGTCATAACATAGAGACTATTCTCCTATCCCCCAGGCATAACATAGAGACTATTCTCCTGTCCCCCAGGTCATAACATAGAGACTATTCTCCTATCCCCAGGTCATAACATAGAGACTATTCTCCTATCCCCCAGGTCATAACATAGAGACTATTCCTCCTATCCCCCAGGTCATAACATAGAGACTATTCTCCTATCCCAGGTCATAACATAGAGACTATTCTCCTATCCCCCAGGTCATAACATAGAGACTATCCTCCTATCCCCAAGTCACAACATAGAGACTATTCTCCTATCCCCCAGGTCATAATATAGAGACTATTCTCCTATCCCCCAGGTCATAACATAGAGACTATTCTCCTATCCCCCAGGTCATAACATAGAGACTATCTCCTATCCCCAGGGCATAACATAGAGACTATTCTCCTGTCCCCCAGGTCATAACATAGAGACTATTCTCCTATCCCCAGGTCATAACATAGAGACTATTCTCCTATCCCCCAGGTCATAACATAGAGACTATTCTCCTATCCCCCAGGTCATAACATAGAGACTCATTCTCCTATCCCCCAGGTCATAACATAGAGACTATTCTCCTATCCCCCAGGTCATAACATAGAGACTATTCTCTATCCCCCAAGTCACAACATAGAGACTATTCTCCTATCCCCAGGTCATAATATAGAGACTATTCTCCTATCCCCCAGGTCATAACATAGAGACTATTCTCCTATCCCCCAGGTCATAATATAGAGACTATTCTCCTATCCCCCCAGGTCATAACATAGAGACTATTCTCCCTATCCCCAGGCATAACATAGAGACTATTCTCCTATCCCCAGGTCATAACATAGAGACTATTCTCCTATCCCCAAGTCATAACATAGAGACTATTCTCCTATCCCCCAAGTCACAACATAGAGACTATTCTCCTATCCCCCAGGTCATAACATAGAGACTATTCTCCTCTATCCACAGGTCATAACATAGAGACTATTCTCCTATCCCCCAGGTCATAACATAGAGACTATTCTCCTATCCCCAGGTCATAACATAGAGACTATTCTCCTATCCCCCAGGTCATAACATAGAGACTATTCTCCTATCCCCCAGGGCATAACATAGAGACTATTCTCCTATCCCCCAGGTCATAACATAGAGACTATTCTCCTATCCCCCAGGTCATAACATGAGACTATTCTCCCTATCCCCAGGTCATAACATAGGAGACTATTCTCCTATCCCCCAGGTCATAACATAGAGACTATTCTCCTATCCCCCAGGTCATAACATAGAGACTATCTCCCATCCCCCAGGTCATAACAACATAGAGAGTATTCTCCTATCCCCAGGTCATAACATAGAGACTATTCTCCTATCCCCAGGTCATAACATAGAGACTATTCTCCTATCCCCAGGTCACAACATAGAGACTATTCTCCTATCCCCCAGGTCATAACATAGAGACTATTCTCCTATCCCCCAGGTCATAACATAGAGACTATTCTCCTATCCCCCAGGTCATAACATAGAGACTATTCTCCTATCCCCAGCTCATAACATAGAGACTATTCTCCTATCCCCCAGGTCATAACATAGAGACAGTTCTCCGATATACTTCCTGACCACCACCCACCCGCCCTTCATCCCACAATATTTCATGAGCTTAAATCTGCCTGCCCTGTGGCTATAACCACCGAGACTGCGGGTTATAAGTCATCAAATGCATCACTAATGTATGTACTGTTCGTGGTCCCCGCTTATAAACATCTGGGCATCTGAATTGACGAAAAACTATCTTTCAAAAATCATGTTGATGAGTTGGTTAAGAAATTAAGAATTCAAATAGAGTTCTTCTATAGGAACAGGTCCAGTCTTTGTTAAATAGTAGAAAAACAAATAATTCAGTCAACATTCCTGATGGCTTTAGACAATGGCGACACCATCTATATGAATACGCTGCCAATACACTGAAATCATTGGATGCAGTTTATCACAGTGCACTATTGCCACGCCCTGACCTTAGAGAGCCTTGTTTATTGTTCATTTGGTTAGGTCAGGTGTGACTTGGGTGGGCAAATCTATGTTTCTATTTTCTTTGTTGGCCTAGTATGGTTCCCAATCAGAGGCAGCTGTTTATCGTTGTTCTGATTGGGGATCATATTTAGGCAGTCTTTTTCCCACCTTGTTTTTGTATAGTTGCTGTGTTAGCGCTACAAAACGTTACGTGTCGTTTATCTTTCTTGTTTTTTTGGTGTTCATTAATAAATTCAGAATGTACGCCTACCCCATGCGGCACCTTGGTCCAATCCATCTTTAAACGATCGTGACAACTATGCTTTATTACGGACAGCGGGTTCAGGACACGCATGCATTCTGTATAAGAAAAAGTAGGCTGGCCCTCTTTTGAAGTCTCCTAGATCGATACATTGCTCTCTTTGCTTAAACTTCCCCCATGCCTTACCTCATTGTTAACCTTCGAACACATACCTAATCGTGTATTATCCTGAGGAACAGGCCACTCCTGTAGGTGTGTAGAAACACATAGCTAATCATGTATTACCCTGTGGCTGTTTATTATGGATGTTTATTATTGATGTTTATTCTGGTTGTTTATTATGGATGTTTATTATTGATGTTTATTATGGATGTTTATTATGGATGTTTGGATGTTTTTAATTATGATGTTTATTATTGATGTTTATTATGGTTGTTTATTATGGATGTTTATTATTGATGTTTATTGTGGTTGTTTATTATTGATGTTTATTATGTTGATTGATAGTTTATTCTGGTTGTTTATTGTTGATGTTTATTGTGGTTGTTTATTATTGATGTTTATTATGGATGTTTATTCTGGGTTGTTTATTGTGGATGTTTATTATTGATGTTTATTATTGATGTTTATTATTGATGTTTATTATTGATGTTTATTCTGGTTGTTTATTATGGATGTTTATTATTGATGTTTATTATTGATGTTTATTATGGATGTTTGGATGTTTATTATGGATGTTTGGATGTTTATTATTGATGTTCATTATGGATGTTTGGATGTTTATTATTGATGTTTATTCTGGTTGTTTATTATGGATGTTTATTATTGATGTTTATTATGGATGTTTATTATGGATGTTTGGATGTTTATTATTGATGTTTATTCTGGTTGTTTATTATGGATGTTTATTATTGATGTTTATTATGGATGTTTATTCTGGTTGTTTATTGTGGATGTTTATTATGGATGTTTGGATGTTTATTCTGGTTGTTTATTATGGATGTTTGGATGTTTATTCTGGTTGTTTATTATGGATGTTTATTATGGATGTTTATTATGGATGTTTATTATGGATGTTTATTCTGGTTGTTTATTGTGGATGTTTATTCTGGTTGTTTATTGTGGATGTTTATTATGGATGTTTATTATGGATGTTTATTATGGATGTTTATTATGGATGTTTATTGTGGATGTTTATTATGGATGTTAATTGTGGACATTTATTGTGGATGTTTATTATTTTATTGTTCTTCATATTTCCACGATGCATGTTGTTTTGATACAGCTTTGATAAGGCCATTAACTCCTAGCATACTTTGAAGAAACTCAAATTCGTCAGGCCAAACCAATCAGACTGATAATTCCTATTCTCCTCCGGCAGATATGATCTCTGAGGTGAAATGTCATAGAGATCATAGTAGCTAGATAGTGTCCTGTCTCTATATGAAATAGTCTCTGATCAGAACAACCAGACTGACTCCTATTCTCTCCTCTCCTTCTGCAGGTATAAACTCTGAGGTGAAGTATTCTCTACTCGAGGACAACAGTGGACACTTCTCATTGGAAGAGTTCTCCGGTATCCTGCGCCTGGAGAGGTCGCTGGCTGAAAACACACGGTCGACCTTTGAACTCAAGGTCAAAGCCACAGACCGGGCTTCCCGACAACTGTACTCCGTCGCCACAGTTACGGTGCACGTTGTCGACCTGAGCGACTACCAGCCGGTGTTCCTGAGCCGGGAGTACCCGCCCAGATCCCAGAATCCACCTTGGTAGGAACAGAGGTCATCAGCGTCTCTGCCCTCACTAGAGACGGGACTGAGACGGAACCCATCGTCTACTCCATCGTCTCTGGCAACGAGGGGGAAGGTTCTACCTGCACCCGACAACTGGTAAGGTTCTGTCCGTTACTTCCTTGAGTTCCATGGGTCAGTAAGGTTCTCTGTGAGATTCCATGAGATTCCGTAAGGTTTCATAAAGTTTATTTGGGTTCATTTGTGCAAATCCATATTTATGAAGCGCTCAATTAAATCAGTAGCCGGGCTGTGTATAGTTCCATCCCAAGAGCAATCATCCCACCACACGGTTGTTTTGAACCCTAAAACGTACACCAACATCAGCAAGAAAGAACTGGGAGCAGGCAGAGAAGCCCACTTATGAGGTTGATGCAATGCTAAAGGGAAAAGCAAACACCTATTCACCTGGTCGTGCTGCTGACTGCAATGAAATACCATTTTCTTTAATATTTTGGCAGAGATACGCCTGCTTTCTATTGCCACTGAAGTCAGATATCGGAGCAGTATTGCACAGCGAGGCAGAGAAGTGATTGAAAGTACATTGTCTGCCGGTGCACTTTGATAGATTTTGTAAAGGTCCTGCTGATATACAATGTGGCCAGCAACCAGCTACTCTGGAGGAGTATAACATAGTCAGTACGGTGGTCATACTGTTCGGTCCAGCACTGACATGCACCTATATACCATACCTACTGTGTTCTCCTGACTCCCCCTCGTGGTGTCCCATTCATTACAAATCCTCCCTGGTTTGATCTCCCTGTAGCAGGGCAAGGAGTCTCATAGGGGTTGGTTGGACTGAGAAAAACCAATCTTGCTTGTCAGCAACTTAATCTATTTGTGTATATAGTTCCATTATCGCACCACACAGTTGTTTTGTTATCATTGCTACACGTGTCAAAGTAAAGAAGTGGCTTTTTAGTTATAAATGGTATCTAAGGAGACAGACGTGGAAGCTTAATGTTATGTATTAGATGTTATATCAATGGAGACAGACGTGAAGTTTAATGTTATGTATTAGATGCTGTATCAATGGAGACAGACGGGAAGCTATCGTTATGTATTAGATGTTGTATTCATGGAGACAGACGTGGAAGCTTAATGTTATGTATTAGATGTTGTATCAATGGAGACAGACGTGGAAGCTTAATGTTATGGATTAGATGTTGTATCAATGGAGACAGACGTGGAAGCTTAATGTTATGTATTAGATGTTGTATCTATGGAGACAGACGTGGAAGCTTAATGTTATGTATTAGATGTTGTATCTATGGAGACAGACGTGGAAGCTTAATGTTATGTATTAGATGTTGTATCAATGGAGACAGACGTGGAAGCTTAATCTTCTTTTCTTTTTTTACTTTGGTCTTAGCTAGTCACATGAAAGAGAAAGTTTAGAGGTTTGAATGAGTTTGAATTCATGATTCTCTTTGTTGTTGTACTTCAGAGCAGAGCCCTGCAGTATGACATAGTACATCAGGTTGTTTTCTTTAGTTTGAAAAATAGTTTATCTAAATGTTGAAAGTGCGTGGGGTGACGGAGAGAACCTAAATGGTGCAGGTTGAGGCCATGTGGCAGAGAGAGATGCGGGCGCTGGAGATGTGTGTAGGAGGGAGTATGAGAGAGAGAAACACAGAGAGAGAGAAAGACAGATGTGTGAGCAGGTGGGTCTGGGCAGAGGTGATGTTGTGGATGTTGGTGAGCGTCTGTATGTTGCCATTTGTCTATGGATGTTTTGTATTGTTTAAAAAATTATACAAAAAAAATTAAGAAAAAGGCAAATATCACTGAGGGGTCCGGTACCTACCCCAATCTGTCTGTCTGTCTGTCTGTCTGTCTGTCTGTCTGTCTGTCTGTCTGTCTGTCTGTCTGTCTGTCTGTCTGTCTGTCTGTCTGTCTGTCTGTCTGTCTGTCTGTCTGTCTGTCTGTCTGTCTGTCTGTCTGTCTGTCTGTCTGTCTGTCTGTCTGTCTGTCTCAACAAATACAGGTCTTTACCAGCCTTATTTACTGATCACAGATGAAGGACAATATCCTAGCTACTCTGTTGAACAAGGGTCAGCTCTAGAAGTCTTTAACTAGCTCAGCAAACAGAGAATTGTACCTGTGTGATATAATTGCACATGTTGAAACCTGGATTGGTTGTAAGAGGAATGCAGGTGGCAGTTATGTCTGCTGTTATGTTGTCATCTTGTCTTCAGCTTATGAAGGTAAAACCAGACTGGCAGGTGGCCCAGGAACCCAGGAACTCTCTCTCTCTCTCTCTCTGCCCCATTTAAATGCGGAGAGATAGAGTTAGAGATAAAGAGATGGAAGGAAGGAAGGAAGGGGAGATGGAGAAAGAGAGGGAAGTGAGGGAGAGAGGGAGGAGGGAGATTAAGAGAGGGGGTGAGGAGAGAGGGGGGAAGTGAAGGAGAGGGGGAGAGAGAGAGAGGGGGGCGAGAGACTGAGGGGGGGGGAGAGGGGGGGGGAGATATTGAAAGAGCGCTGTCAAAAAAAACACCAGGTGGACACATGTCAGCATTTTAGTTTTTAATAATAGAGCACCACAAGATGAATTGAATGTATTGTTACTGTGCTAATCTTTTGTAAATCGCTGTAATTTGTCCTATTGTTTTTGAAGGCCTAGAACATATACTCAAAACCCACATCAGCCAACCCAGGACTGTGTTGGTGTGCACAAGACCATGTTAAAACACAGCTGACAGTTAAATAGTTAATTTAGCCCAAACAACTACCTCTTTCCTTACTGTTTTTAATTTTATTTATTTATTTTGCTCCTTTGCCCCATTATTTTTATTTCTACTTTGCACATTCTTCCATTGCAAATCTACCATTCCAGTGTTATACTTGCTATATTGTATTTACTTTACCACCATGGCCTTTTTTGCCTTTACCTCCTTCTCACCTCATTTGCTCACATCGTATATAGACTTGTTTATACTGTATTATTGACTGTATGTTTGTTTTACTCCATGTGTAACTCTGTGTCGTTGTATCTGCTCTAACTGCTTTGCTTTGTCTTGGTTGGTGTCGCCAGGTCGCAATTGTAAATGAGAACTTGTTCTCAACTTGCCTACCTGGTTAAATAAAGGTGGAAATAAATAAAAAATAATAAATTAAAACATGAATAGAGTTTGTGTTGTGTGTTTTTTTCAGGTGTTCTGGCTGTGAATGGCTCTTTAGACTTTGGTTGTCGTGAATACTACCTGTCATTGAGGTGAGAGGCAAGTCGACTCTGAGCGACATCACCATGGTGATTATCAACATCACGGATGTCAATGATAACGCGCCCGTGTTCGGACAGCGAGACTACACTGCTGACGTCTCAGAGGGACTTCCATCGCCTGGCGATGTGGTGATGCAGGTAGTTTTCCACTCTCAACTGTCACTTCAGAAACCAGTGATTGTAGTACACAATTCAATGTGTGTCAAGTCATTTCCCTGAGGGGACAAATAAAGTTGTTTAATTTGAATTTGGCATTTGGATAGAAACAAATCAAGTACTTATAGAACATGGCAGTTTGGTTGAGTTAATCATATCCTGTGATGACTGCATCATTTCATTTGGTGTCAATAAGAGCTGCTACAGCTCAGTTCAATGAGGCTTACTGTTTCCTCTCCCTCCCAACCCCCTCTCCTCTCTACCCCTCTCCGCTCAACTCCCTTCTCTCAACTCCCTCTCTCAACCCCTCTCCTCTCAACCCCCTCTCCTCTCAACTCCCTCTTCTCTCTGCCCTCTCCTCTCAACCCCTCTCCTCTCAACTCCCTCTTCTCTCTACCCCTCTCCTCTCAACCCCTCTCCTCTCAACTCCCTTCTCTCAACCCCCTCTCCTCTCAACTCCTCTTCTCTCTACCCCCTCTCCTCTCAACCCCTCTCCTCTCAACTCTCTTCTCTCTACCCCCTCTCCCTCTCAACCCCTTCTCCCTCTCAACTCCTCTTCTCTCAACCCCTCTCCTCTCAACCCCTCTCCTCTCATCCCCTCTCACCCCCTCTCCTCTCAACTCCCTCTCCTCTCAACCCTCCTCTCATCCCCCTCTCCTCTCAACCCTCTTCTCTCAACTCCTCTTCCTCTCAACCCCTCCCCTCTACCCTCTCCTCCCAACCCCCTCTCCTCTACCCCTCTTCTCTCAACTCCTCTTCTCTCAACTCCTCTTCTCTCAACCCCCTCCTCTCAACCCCTCCTCTCATCCCCCTCTCCTCTCAACTCCTCCTCTCTCAACCCTCTCCTCTCAACTCTCTCCTCTCATCCTCTCTCAACCCTCTCCTCTCATCCCCCTCTCCTCTCTCAACCCCCTCCTCCTCCAACCCCCTCCTTTCATCCCCCCTCCTCTCAACCCCCTCTCCTCTCTACCCCCTCTCCCTTTCCCCCCCCCTACCCCTCTCCCCCAACCCCTTCTCCTCTCTACCCCTCTCCCAACCCCTCTCCTCACAACCCCCTCTCCCTCTCAATCCCCATTCTCTCCCCCTAATCTCTCCTCTCAACTTCCCTTCCCCCTCCTTCCCCACTCCACAGACAGCCACCCTACCTGATGGGCCGCGAACAACTCCTCATATCCACTATTCCATCTCCAGTGGAGACCCCAGGCAGTTCACATCGAATTCTGAGAGGAGACTCATAGTCAGGGCCACGCTGGACAGAGAGGAGGTGAGGGGGGATGGGGGGAGGGGGGGTAGTTTGTGCTTTCATATGGGGAAGGGATCACCTGGAATAAAGTTTTTAAAAACTACTCAGAACAGGGTTCCCTAGAGATGAACTGTTGAAGCCCTTTGCTCTCCTAGGAGCTAAGAGAAAGAAGTCAAGGAAGTCGTAGAACCCTGACCTGCTATCTTGTATCTAACTGGTCTCTCTCCCTGTCCCAGATCACTCACTACTCTCTGACGGTCCAAGCAGCCGATGAGGGAGACCCTCCTCTGTCTACCGCGGTCCAAGTGACCTTGACCGTGTCCGATGTCAACGACAACCCACCTGTCTTCTCCCAGATTAAACACAACCTGGTCCTTCAGGTACCCAACACAGGCCACTTTCCCTTTACACACACACACACGCACGCACGCACACACACAGGCACACGCATGCACACACACAGTTTCCCTCTCTCTCCCTCTACACGATCAGCATCCTAACAGCCGACCATCCCCGGCTGCTTCTACACACCAGGCAGGCAGGAGTGAAATGGTTGATAGCTGAAGAACCAATCAGGCGTGTGCCATCTATTGATTAATTACTGAAATAATGAATTGATCTGATTTATTATATTTGATGAATTTGTTTATGCCAAGGGGCACCATTAAGGGTTGGATATAGAGAGACCTTTGAATTAACTTCATCAGTAGTCATCATCAACCGTTAATCCTATATGCACAATCTTAATCAACAGTCAATTACCATGTTGGCATTCTGAAACGTCGTCAAGCTCTGAGACCTCAAGAACCCAATAAACTCAATACTACAAATAATGATTTAAAATGTTTTACGAGATAATGAGGTAGTTAAGAGATACGCTATAGAGGGAAGGTATAACGGGATATAACACCGTTATTGAGGTTGAGTCTCCACAATATAAATGAACTTCTGTACTCAACACAGGCAAATTAGGGAGTTTCACCGAACAGAAATAGACAATGGGCTAGGCTATCAGTTAGCATCATTAGCCACATAGGCTTTCACAACTGTTGAAACTAAAGAGAGTTTCACCGACCAGGAATAGACAATGAGCTAGGCTATCAGTTAGCATCATTAGCCACATAGGCTTTCACAACCGTTGAAACTAAAGAGAGTTTCACCGACCAGGAATAGACAATGGGCTAGGCTATCAGTCAGCATCATTAGCCACATAGGCTTTCACAACCGTTGAAACTAAAGAGAGTTTCACCTCCACAGACCACTCTGTGTCT
>NW_025752882.1:0-11703 GCF_021184085.1 Oncorhynchus gorbuscha
AATTATTGTCATAAGAACTGTATCATGTATTTGCGTTTATTTGTGTAGAGTAGCTCTGTCAAGCACTGAGTAAAATAGACAAGCTTGACTTAGGCCACAACACAACAACTGAGTTCTGGTACCTCAAATGTTCTGTTGCTTGAGGTGCAGCCCCTGTGGAAAAAACGGCATTGACCAGCATAGGCAGGTGACCAGCCTTTGTTGTGTTTTCACTTGTGACCAGCCTTTGTTGTGTTTTCACTTGTGACCAGCCTTTGTTGTGTTTTCACTGGTGACCAGCCTTTGTTGTGTTTTCACTTGTGACCAGCCTTTGTTGTGTTTTCACTTGTGACCAGCCTTTGTTGTGTTTTCACTTGTGACCAGCCTTTGTTGTGTGACGTTAAAGACATTTTTGGGGGATCTGTGTCCCTTCCACGGGATGGTTGAGCTAATGTAGGCTAATGCGATTAGCATGAGGTTGAGCTAACGTAGGCTAATGCGATTAGCATGAGGTTGAGCTAACGTAGGCTAATGCGATTAGCATGAGGTTGAGCTAATGTAGGCTAATGCGATTAGCATGAGGTTGTAAATAGCAAGAACATTTCCCGGGACATAGACATATCTGATACTGGCAGAAAGCTTCAATTATTGTTAATCTAACTGCACTGTCCAATTTACATTAGCTATTACTGTGAAACAATACCACGTTGATGTTTGAGGAGTGTGCACAATTTTGAACATGAAAAGTTAATAATAAACAAATTAGGCACATTTGGGCAGTCTTGACAACATTTTGAACAGAAATGCAATGGTTCATTGGATCAGTCTAAAACATTGCACATACACTGATCTAAAAGCCTAAATCTAAATTGCACTTGGGCTGGCATAATAACAACCAACAGGTGGGAAAAAAGCTGCCTAAGTATGATCCCCAATCAAAGACAACGATAGACAGCTGCCTCTGATTGGGAACCATACCAGGCCAACCTAGAAATAAAGAAACTAGAATGCCCACCCTAGTCACACCCAGACCCAAAATAGAGAATGAAGGATCTCTAAGGTCAGGGCGTGACAGATAGCTTGTTGGCCTGTCTTCCTGATTGGTACCTCTATTGCCTCCTTCCAGCTGCCTGGTGGTTTCCTAGTCACACCCAGACCCAAAATAGAGAATGAAGGATCTCTAAGGTCAGGGCGTGACAGATAGCTTGTTGACCTGTCTTCCTGATTGGTACCTCTATTGCCTCCTTCCAGCTGCCTGGTGGTTTTCTAGTCACACCCAGACCCAAAATAGAGAATGAAGGATCTCTAAGGTCAGGGCGTGACAGACAGCTTGTTGGCCTGTCTTCCTGATTGGTACCTCTATTGCCTCCTTCCAGCTGCCTGGTGGTTTCCTAGTCACACCCAGACCCAAAATAGAGAATGAAGGATCTCTAAGGTCAGGGCGTGACAGATAGCTTGTTGGCCTGTCTTCCTGATTGGTACCTCTATTGCCTCCTTCCAGCTGCCTGGTGGTTTCCTCCTACACTCTGTTGTTCAATAACAAAACCTTATCCAGTGCCTCATTACTAAGACGGGCCGACATAACATAGCACACCTCATCTTTCCCAGGTGAAGTTAACCCAGTCTTACCTATTGCCCTTTTTCATCTCTGCCATGGTAAATGGTCCATTCATCATTTACATCCTCCCTCCTGTTCTGCACTCCAGGATGCTCCTCTCTCGGAAGGTGGTCCTTCTGTAGCTCAGTTGGTAGAGCATGGCGCTTGTAACGCCAGGGTAGTGGGTTCGATTCCCGGGACCACCCATACGTAGAATGTATGCACACATGACTGTAAGTCGCTTTGGATAAAAGCGTCTGCTAAATGGCATATATTATTCTCTCTCTCCCCCTCTGCCCCTCCTCGGACAAATTTACAGAGCTTTCCACTTGGATAAATGCTTTGGTGATCATCTCTAACTTCTTCTTCTCTTCTGTTACTGCCACATCCTACTGCCAACACTGGATCATCCCACTCCCTTCTGACCCCACTCATCCTCTTAATCATCCCCCACAGGTGTCACCCTTCCAATGGTATCACAGAACTGACACCAACATGATCTCCACAGCTCCCCTTCAAACCCGTCCTCCCTTTCTCTCCTCGGGAATAGTTGTTTCAATAGAATGAGGAAGTGAGGTCACGATCACCAGTGTAAAGGCCTCCAACCGACAGATCTACTGGCTCCACCTAGTAGTACCAATACCTTTCGGGGGCCTTTCAACTAATCCAATCTGTTAGTAGGACTTATTGCACCCGTTAGTCAAATGTTTTTATGTTTTTATTTTTTAGATAGTTTAGGTCAGGGATCATCAAGTAGATTCAGCAGCGTGCCGGTTTGTTCTCGAAATTATTTGTAGACTCAAAATTGACCATAAGAAGCCCAAACATATATAATATTTCACTAAAACATAATCAATTCAAAATTTGCTTATATTTATATTTGATTGCTTGTCTCTCTATCATGCGTGGGAATACTTGGTAAACAGATTTCCAAAATTAAAATCACTTGGACCTGATTTCATGAAAATGAAAATGCTCAGAAAACTTGAGTGGCCAAGTAAAACCACCGGCGGTCCAAAATCGGCCGATGGGCCACCAGTTGGGGAAGCCTGGTTCAGATAGTCTCATTCATTCATCAATTCTAACACTGGCTGTCATTCTGAATATAGATTTTGTGACTCTGTCTGGAGTGGATTAGGAATAGGAATTAAACGTCATTTTGCAAGCCGGCATATTGTGACTTGAAACTGATCTCCAGTGTCCAAAACACAGCAAAGACTCTGGTCAACAGCATAAACACAATGAAGCCTGGACGGCCAGCATAACATGCTAGATCAGCATGCATCGGACCAGCATGGACCAGCTTGAAATTGATGCTGGTCTATGCTGGTTTTTTTCAGCATATGGTGGAGTTCAGAAACCCAAAAGGAATACCGGCTGTTACCTGAACCTTGATCACCAACTCCATCCTTCTTGCAGGACATGATGGTTCTTTGATTGGCGTATATACAATCATCAATATCCATGGTATTTATTTATCAGGTTCTTCGTCTTCAAATCGTAACTTCTACTCCTGTAACTTCTACTCCTGTAACTTCTACTCTTGTAACTTCTACTGTTGTAACTTCTACTGTTGTAACTTCTACTGTTTTAACTTCTACTGTTGTATCTTCTACTGTTGTAACTTCTACTCTTGTATCTTCTACTCTTGTATCTTCTACTCTTGTATCTTCTACTGTTGTATCTTCTACTGTTATAACTTCTACTGTTTTAACTTCTATTGTTGTACTGTTGTATCTTCTACTGTTGTATCTTCTACTGTTGTAACTTCTACTGTTTTAACTTCTACTCTTGTATCTTCTACTCTTGTATCTTCTACTGTTATAACTTCTACTGTTGTATCTTCTACTGTTGTATCTTCTACTGTTGTATCTTCTACTGTTGTATCTTCTACTGTTGTATCTTCTACTGTTGTATCTTCTACTGTTGTAACTTCTACTGTTGTAACTTCTACTGTTGTATCTTCTACTGTTATAACTTCTACTGTTGTAACTTCTACTGTTTTAACTTCTACTGTTGTATCTTCTACTGTTGTAACTTCTACTGTTGTAACTTCTACTGTTGTAACTTCTACTGTTGTATCTTCTACTGTTGTAACTTCTACTGTTGTATCTTCTACTGTTGTATCTTCTACTGCTGTAAAGTCTGCTGTTATTTCAGTTGTAGGTTTGTGTCTGTTCGCTGCACAGCTGGAGTCTCTGTGTGACTCAGTCTAATGTCAGAGACAGTTTTAACAGTCAACCTCATTAAAGGGGAAACTGTCTAACCAATAGTGTGACACTAACCATCACCATGTGACCACAGACTTATTTTCTGAGAACCATGTTTGTTTATCACAGTGTAGATTAGTTTGTATATTTAGTTTATATTAGTATAGTTTACGAAAGTGTAGATTAGTTTGTATATTTAGTTTATATTAGTTTAGTTTATCACAGTTTAGATTAGTTTGTATATTTAGTTTATATTAGTTTAGTTTTTGTGCTTCATACTCTTAGTAGTTTAACACATTTCACCTTGCACACCATCGATGGCGATGAACTCAGTGAGAAGAGTTAGTAATTTTCATCTCTGCTCAGTGAGAGTTAAGAGTTACTCAGAATGTACAATATCAGTAGTTTAGAATATACAATATGCTGCAACATGATCATACTGCTATAACCTGATAGCTGCAGGACCTAAACAGCAGATAAGTCTAATGTTTTCTCTGCTGTCTCAGTGAGGAGAGTTACTCAGAGATATGTATCAGAATGTACAATATGTCGGCATCTGTCTCAGAGGGCTTTCAGTGGTCATGTCATTCACACCATTTGAAACTCAGTCGGTCCACTTCCTGTTACACTTTAAGCAGTGGTTTAAACTGAGACTCTGATGTGATGTTGAAAACAGCAGCAGGATGAACAGTAGCTCAATGCAAGATGGTGAAATCACAAAGAATAACTGTTGTCTCCTTTGTGACATGGACACCAGAGATAATAGTTATTCAGAGATGTCTCTATCGTTCTCAGAGAGGGCCTATGGTCTATACTATGCTGTCTCCTGTGTGACATGGACACCAGAGATAATAGTTATTCAGAGATGTCTCTATCGTTCTCAGAGAGGGCCTATGGTCTATACTATGCTGTCTCCTGTGTGACATGGACACCAGAGATAATAGTTATTTAGAGATGTCTCTATCGTTCTCAGAGAGGGCCTATGGTCTATACTATGCTGTCTCCTGTGTGACATGGACACCAGAGATAATAGTTATTCAGAGATGTCTCTATCTTTTTTTCATAGAGAGCTTATGGTCTACAATTACTCTCACAGCTTCTCCTTCCCTCTTCCTCATCCTCTATCTACATCAAAACAAGTGGAGAGACACAAACTGCATTGCACAATTTCTACCAACTTTCTGTTTATCAGAGGACAGTATGGTGTCACTAAGTACAGAAGTGTGAAAGTGTGTGACAACAGCTCTGTGTGAGAGTCAGCTTGTCACATGCTTCTTACTGGAAAAAAGGCAAATGACTTACTGTAAATTGCATGTTGATCATTTGCATAAAACCTGGCTCAGATTAGAGCACTTCACTTCTCGTGGGCCGTGTCTGAGGAGTCCTGTGTGTAATTCCTCCCTTCGCCAGTAATAAGGGGTGTGTCTGAGGAGTCCTGTGTGTAATTCCTCCCTTCACCAGTAATAAGGGGCGTGTCTGAGGAGTCCTGAGTGTAATTCCTCCCTTCACCAGTAATAAGGGGTGTGTCTGAGGAGTCCTGAGTGTAATTCCTCCCTTCACCAGTAATAAGGGGTGTGTCTGAGGAGTCCTGAGTGTAATTCCTCCCTTCACCAGTAATAAGGGGTGTGTCTGAGGAGTCCTGAGTGTAATTCCTCCCTTCACCAGTAATAAGGGGTGTGTCTGAGGAGTCCTGAGTGTAATTCCTCCCTTCACCAGTAATAAGGGGTGTGTCTGAGGAGTCCTGAGTGTAATTCCTCCCTTCACCAGTAATAAGGGGCGTGTCTGAGGAGTCCTGTGTGTAATTCCTCCCTTCACCAGTAATAAGGGGTGTGTCTGAGGAGTCCTGAGTGTAATTCCTCCCTTCACCACTAATAAGGGGCGTGTCTGAGGAGTCCTGTGTGTAATTCCTCCCTTCACCACTAATAAGGGGCGTTTCTGAGGAGTCCTGTGTGTAATTCTACGGTCACAAGACGCAGGCCTCCTCACAGTGGCTGAAGATACTCCAAACGTTTATTATTTTTATAATCCATCAGATATTTACTGAATTATAGCACATACAATATTTTACTGGAACAAACAAATAATTAATGGAGTTGAGATGTGTGAATTGAGGTTTTACATTTATTGGATAATTTCCCCCCAAATTATTGTAAGAATGATAACACTCATATATTCATTTTGTTATTGTATCAGATATGTATTTATTTTTTTATAAAGAAAATAGGTGCCCAATTTGCATAAATACACCTGGTGTATTTGCATATATGAATACATTAACATAAAGTTTAGACCAGGGCTCAAACCATCAAACACTTGCTCTGTCTTCCCTATTTACAGTCACCTGTGTTGTTTCATTAAGAACTTTGTTGTCATGTTCTCTTGCTTAATTCAACAAGTGTGTCAGTGAGGGCCAGGGTTACCACGGTACCCCGGTGGGAGGAGTTTCCATCCTGGGCGTGAGCCAGGTGTTCCACTCTTGCCGTCTGCGAACTCAAAACGAAAGTGACATCAATAAGCATGTGGAGTAATGAGGAGGATTCTGTGTTTTCACATATAAAGTATTTAACTGCCTTTCCAATGAAATCTAGTTTGAAATTTAAAACATTTATGTCACGGAAAACAGATGTTGTTTCTATGTTTCTTGACGATGCCTTGACCGAGGGGTGCAGATTACTGTTTGATTTGAGATAAAGCGCTCCTCCAGATTACTGTCTGATTTGAGATAAAGCGCTCCTCCAGATTGCTGTTTGATTTGAGATAAAGCGCTCCTCCAGATTACTGTCTGATTTGAGATAAAGCGCTCCTCCAGATTGCTGTTTGATTTGAGATAAAGCGCTCCTCCAGATTACTGTCTGATTTGAGATAAAGCGCTCCTCCAGATTACTGTCTGATTTGAGATAAAGCGCTCCTCCAGATTGCTGTTTGATTTGAGATCCAAACTGTCTGCTCCTCCAGATTACTGTCTGATTTGAGATAAAGCGCTCCTCCAGATTACTGTCTGATTTGAGATAAAGCGCTCCTCCAGATTACTGTCTGATTTGAGATAAAGCGCTCCTCCAGATTACTGTCTGATTTGAGATAAAGCGCTCCTCCAGATTACTGTCTGATTTGAGATAAAGCGCTCCTCCAGATTACTGTCTGATTTGAGATAAAGCGCTCCTCCAGATTACTGTCTGATTTGAGATAAAGCGCTCCTCCAGATTACTGTCTGATTTGAGATAAAGCGCTCCTCCAGATTGCTGTTTGATTTGAGATAAAGCGCTCCTCCAGATTGCTGTTTGATTTGAGATAAAGCGCTCCTCCAGATTGCTGTTTGATTTGAGATAAAGCGCTCCTCCAGATTGCTGTTTGATTTGAGATAAAGCGCTCCTCCAGATTGCTGTTTGATTTGAGATAAAGCGCTCCTCCAGATTGCTGTTTGATTTGAGATAAAGCGCTCCTCCAGATTGCTGTTTGATTTGAGATAAAGCGCTCCTCCAGATTGCTGTTTGATTTGAGATAAAGCGCTCCTCCAGATTACTGTTTGATTTGAGATAAAGCGCTCCTCCAGATTACTGTCTGATTTGAGATAAAGCGCTCCTCCAGATTGCTGTTTGATTTGAGATAAAGCGCTCCTCCAGATTACTGTTTGATTTGAGATAAAGCGCTCCTCCAGATTACTGTTTGATTTGAGATAAAGCGCTCCTCCAGATTACTGTCTGATTTGAGATAAAGCGCTCCTCCAGATTACTGTCTGATTTGAGATAAAGCGCTCCTCCCTCTCCGCTATCACCAGATGACGTGACGGCCCATTGTCCAGTTCAACCCGGGTCAGCGTAATAGAACTCCCTCAATAGCAGGATATCCTGTTACACCTATCTAAACATACTTCACATTGTTTTCGAGATGAGATGTAATTTGACTATAATCTGAGTGTTCATTGCCAGAAGTTGCCTTCATTTCAGCTCATCTAGTTTGTAAACACTTCAGTCGTATTAAATTATAACTTTTTTTAAATTCCCCCAAAACTGATCAGACTAAATGTATCTTTCTCCTCTTTCTCATAATGAAAGTGTCGAGACGGTGCGTTAAGTCCCAGACTAAAATGTAGCCTTTAACAGGTCATTACAAACATTTTTATGGTCGTGACGTTAATGGAAAAAAACGACAGGCACAAGCAAGAGTCTCGGTACTAAAATGAAATCGATCAATAGTGACGACCCGTCATTCAGGGACTCACCAGTTTTGCAAAAAAACAAAACATTTTTATAATCATTTATTTGTTTTCGACAAAATGTTCAGTTGATATTGTATGAGTTGTTAAGTTTGCCCAACCAACATTTAAATACTAAAATCACCATTAATCCAGAGAGATTGAAGTGACATTGATTTTGCAAACTTGAAAACACAGGAAATAGATGGCGGAAAAGCAGATTCTCAGGTGGGCGGGTTATGTGCATTGGTGCTTTTCTCTCTGTGTGTGTGCCTGCCTGCCTGCCTGCCTGCCTGCCTGTGCCTGCCTGTGTGTGTGCCTGTGTGTGTGTGTGTGTGTGTGTGTGTGTGTGTGTGTGTGTGTGTGTGTGTGTGTGTGTGTGTGTGTGTGTGTGTGTGCCTGCGTGCGTGCCTGCCTGCCTGCCTGCCTGCCTGCCTGCCTGCCTGCCTGCCTGCCTGCCTGCCTGCCTGCCTGCCGTCCTGTACCTTTGCCCCTACTCTGGATTACCGACCTCTGCCTGACCTGACCCTGGGCCTGCCTGCCGTCCTGTACCTTGGCCCCACTACTCTAGATGATCGACCCCTGCCCACCTTGACCTGTCGTTTGCCTGCCCCTGTTGTAACAATAAACATTGTTACCTCTACACGGTCTGCACATGGGTCTAACCTCTTGAAACCGGGGGGCAAAACGACTACACATTACATTTACATTTACATTGCGTAATTGTCCGGCTGAGGGCTCTCGTAGTAATTATTGCGTAATAGACAGAGGTAGCTATTTTTCCTCCCGGTCTTACTGAAAATACAGCTGTCCCGGTTGATATATTATCGAATAGATATTTGAAAAACACCTTGAGGATTGATTATAAACAACGTTTGCCATGTTTCTGTCGATATTATGGAGCTAATTTGGAATATTTTTCGGCGTTGTCGTGACCACAATTTCCCGTTGAATTCTCAGCCAAACATGAAGAACTAGAGTTATTTTGGCTACAAAAATAATATTTTTGGAAAAAAGGAACATTTGCTATCTAACTGGGAGTCTCGTGAGTGAAAACATCCGAAGCTCATCAAAGGTAAACGATTTAATATGATTGCTTTTCTAATTTCCGTGACCAGGTTGTCTGCTGCTAACTAGGCATACTGCTATGCTAGGCTATCGATACGCTTACACAAATGCCTGTCTTGCTTTGGCTGTAAAGCATAATTTCAAAATCTGAGATGACAGGGTGATTAACAAAAGGCTAAACAGTGTTTCAATATATTTCACTTGTAATTTCATGAATAGGAATATTTTCTAGTAATATTTTTTGTCTGTTGCGTTATGCTAATTAGTGTCAGTTGATGACAATTCTCCCGGATCCAGGAGAGGGAGTTCAAAGAGTTAACTGATATATAGTACATCTTAAAGTGTCAGAGATTATATGATACAGCAGAGAGAACAGTCCTTCTAGACTCCATGTTAGATAAACTATTATACAGAAGAGAGAACAGTCCTTCTAGACTCCAT
The DNA here is from genome assembly GCF_021184085.1 of Oncorhynchus gorbuscha. Taxonomy (NCBI): domain Eukaryota; kingdom Metazoa; phylum Chordata; class Actinopteri; order Salmoniformes; family Salmonidae; genus Oncorhynchus; species Oncorhynchus gorbuscha. The sequence goes on from NW_025752882.1 coordinate 9,488, forward strand.
TTTAGATAAACTATTATACAGTAGAGAGAAGTCTTTCTAGACTCCATTTTAGATCAACTATTATACAGTAGAGAGAACAGTCCTTCTAGACTCCATGTTAGATCAACTAATTATACAGTAGAGAACAGTCTTTCTAGACTCCAGGTTAGATCAACTAATTATACAGTAGAGAACAGTCCTTCTAGACTCCATGTTAGATCAACTAATTATACAGTAGATCACAGTCCTTCTAGACTCCATGTTAGATCAACTATTATACAGTAGAGAACAATCCTTCTAGACTCCAGGTTAGATCAACTATTATATAATAGAGTGTGACAATTTCTCTCAGTTTATCCACTCGTATGTTTAGAATAATGCTGCTTTTCTAATATCCAACTTGGTTGGATTCATGCGAGTAACTGATTGACTGTACATGGTAGGAATCAACACTCTCACTGTCACGTTCTGACCTTTGTTCCTTTGTTTTTGTCTTTGTTTTAGTATGGTCAGGCCTGAGTTGGGGTGGGCAGTCTGTTTGTTTTTCTATGTTGGTTTTTGGTTCTCGATCAGAGGCAGCTGTCAATTGTTGTCCCTGATTGAGAATCATACTTAGGTAGCCTGGGTTTCACTTTTCGATTGTGGGTGTTTTTTTCCGTGTGAGTGTTTGGGCCACATGGTACTGTTTCGGTTTTGTAAATTCATGTCATCATTTATTGTTTTGATTCAGTGTTCAGTGCTTTCTTTAATTAAAATCATCATGAACACTTACCACGCTGAGCTTTGGTCCTCCGATCTTTCTCGCTACTCCTCCTCAGAAGAGGAGGACGACACTCATTGTACAAGCATTTTCCCAGTACACCCAGAACATTGCTCTGGGAACCAAGAGGAGTATCCCAGTTTTAAGGTAAGAAGCCTGGTGTGGTATCAGTCAGTCTCATGCAGGAACCAACCGTGCTGATATGACTTGTTTGTGTCGCAGTATGAAGGGTCTCGAATCAAATCAAAAACTTTATTTTTCACATGCCACGAATACAACAAGTGTAGACTTTACAGTGAAATGCTGACTTACAAGCCCTTAACCAACAGTGCAGTGCAAGAAGAGTTAAGAAAAATATTTAGCAAGTAGACTAAACTAAAAAGTAATAATAATCTAAATTAACATCAGGATTGTATTGAGTCAGTGAACCTCTGTGACTGTGATAATACATATTGATTTCCTTTGAATTTGAGTCCTTCGTGGTGAATTTCCTCAACAACAGACAGAACAGTCCTTCTCTTATCAAGTCATTGTATTGTTGTTGCATCTGTTTTTATTATAATGTGTTATACATTTGTATTGTTATATATTGTATGTTCTTGACAAGGTAAATTGAATAAGCAGAAAATAGTTTACGATTGATAGCACTTAGCATAATCTTACCGAGTAAAAAAGTACCGAGGATGAATCCTATTTCTCACAGATCCATCTGAATTTATAGTAACAGTAATAGTCCCACCATTCTCCTGTGTCTGATGACCAGGAGTAGAAATACACACAGTTCTCAGCTCCACCACCATTAGGCTGTCCACTGTTCCAATACCTGTAGGACAAACATAGAATCAGGCTGCCCACTGTTCCAATACACGTAGAAGAAACAACACATAGAATCAGACTGTCCACTGTTCCAATACATGTAGAAGAAACAACACATAGAATCAGGCTGTCCACTGTTCCAATACCTGTAGAAGAAACAACACATAGAATCAGGCTGTCCACTGTTCCAATACCTGTAGGAGAATCAGGCTGTCCCCTGTTCCAATACCTGTAGGAGAATCAGGCTGTCCACTGTTCCAATACCTGTAGAAGAAACAACATAGAATCAGGCTGTCCACTGTTCCAATACCTGTAGGAGAATCAGGCTGTCCACTGTTCCAATACCTGTAGAAGAAACAACACAGAATCAGACTGTCCACTGTTCCAATACCTGTAGAAGAAACAACACAGAATCAGGCTGTCCACTGTTCCAATACCTGTAGAAGAAACAACACATAGAATCAGGCTGTCCACTGTTCCAATACCTGTAGGAGAATCAGGCTGTCCACTGTTCCAATACCTGTAGAAGAAACAACATAGAATCAGGCTGTCCACTGTTCCAATACCTGTAGAAGAAACAACACATAGAATCAGGCTGTCCACTGTTCCAATATCTGTAGAAGAAACAACACATAGAATCAGGCTGTCCACTGTTCCAATA
>NW_025752883.1:0-11702 GCF_021184085.1 Oncorhynchus gorbuscha
GAGGGTCCTGTCAGGTCTGTCAGATACAGAGGGTCCTGTCGGGTCCTGTCGGGTCCTGTCGGGTCTGTCAGATACAGAGGGTCCTGTCGGGTCCTGTCGGGTCCTGTCAGGTCCTGTCGGGTCTGTCAGATACAGAGGGTCCTGTCGGGTCCTGTCGGGTCCTGTCAGGTCCTGTCGGGTCTGTCAGATACAGAGGGTCCTGTCTGGTCTGTCAGATACAGAGGGTCCTGTCTGGTCCTGTCGGGCCCTGTCGGGTCTGTCAGATACAGAGGGTCCTATCTGGTCCTGTCGGGTCTGTCAGATACAGAGGGTCCTGTCTGGTCTGTCAGATACAGAGGGTTTCCTGAGTGGGTCTCAGTGTCCTGTCGGGTCCTGTCGGGTCTGTCAGATACAGAGGGTCCTGTCGGGTCCTGTCTGGTCTGTCAGATACAGAGGGTCCTGTCGGGTCTGTCAGATACAGAGGGTCCTGTCGGGTCCTGTCGGGTCTATCAGATACAGAGGGTTTCTAGTGGTCTCAGTGTTTGATCATGACTGTAATGCTGCTATCAGTATCCTGCTCCTCCGATGTTCCTGCACTGTGGAACAGCTCAAACTCAGCACTTCAAGAGCTCCTTCAGTACCCACACAGACTGGTATAAAGGCTCCACAAAGAGCCTCCCAAGGCTGCTTCCCAAATAGCACCCTATTCCCTATTTAGTGCCTACTTTTGACAGAGCCCTATGGCCATTTGGAATGTAGTCCCCTAAATCTTCCTGTGGTAATTCCTTTGGTTTTATCAGCCAGGGATTACCTCTAGCTGCTTTTAGGAAAGAGCTGGAGAAGGAAACAGAAGAGAAGGATGGAGGTAGAGTGAGAGAAGGGAGGAAGGAGAGGGGAGGTGAAGAGAGAGACAGAAAGACAGAATGAATATGTTTATGTAGAGACAAAATAAAAACTAATTGGAACAGTGTAATCTCCAGTAAAGAGGACCTGTTTGATTTGAAGGAGGAAGTTGAATGATAATCCTCCATGTTTAATGTCTGACTGAATCCTCTCAATAGTTTCTCTCTTATGGAGGCTCTCTTCTGAGGCTCCAGTAGAGACGTGTTTACCAACACTACTCCAGTAGCCTCATCTGTTCCTCTCCTCCAGTACTCCATCTGTTCCTCTCCTCTGTTCCCCTCCTCCAGTACTCCATCTGTTTCCTCTCCTCCAGTACTCCATCTCCTCCCGTACTCCATCTGTTCCTCTACTCAGTACTCCATCTGTTCCTCTCCTCCAGTACTCCATCTGTTCCTCCTCCAGTACTCCATCTGTTCCTCTACTCCAGTACTCCATCTGTTCCTCTACTCCAGTACTCCATCTGTTCCTTCCTCTGTTCCCCTCCTCCAGTACTCCATCTGTTCCTCCTCCAGTACTCCATCTGTTCCCTCCTCCAGTACTCCATCTGTTCCTCTCCTACCCATCTGTTCCTCTCCTCCGCACTCCATCTGTTCCTCTCCTCAGTACTCATCTGTTCCTCCTCCAGTACTCCATCTGTTCCCTCCAGTCTCCATCTGTTCCTCTCCAGTACTCCATCTGTTCCTCTCCTCCAGTACTCCATCTGTTCCTCTGTTTTCCCCTCCTCCAGTACTCCATCTGTTCCTCTCCTCCCGTACTCCATCTGTTCCTCTCCTCCAGTACTCCATCTGTTCCTCTACTCCAGTACTCCATCTGTTCCTCTCCTCCAGTACTCCATCTGTTCCTCTCCTCCTGTACTCCATCTGTTCCTCTCCTCCAGTACTCCATCTGTTCCTCTCCTCCAGTACTCCATCTGTTCCCTCCAGTACTCCATCTGTTCCTCTCCTCCAGTACTCCATCTGTTCCTCTCCAGTACTCCTCTGTTCCTCTCCTCCAGTACTCCATCTGTTCCTCTCCTCCCGTACTCCATCTGTTCCTCTCCTCCAGTACTCCATCTGTTCCTCTACTCCAGTACTCCATCTGTTCCTCTCCTCCAGTACTCCATCTGTTCCTCTCCTCCAGTACTCCATCTGTTCCTCTCCTCCAGTACTCCATCTGTTCCTCTCCTCCAGTACTCCATCTGTTCCACTCCTCCAGTACTCCTCTGTTCCTCTCCTCCAGTACTCCTCTGTTCCTCTCCTCCAGTACTCCATCTGTTCCTCTCCTCCAGTACTCCTCTGTTCCTCTCCTCTGTTCCCCTCCTCCAGTACTCCATCTGTTCCTCTCCTCCAGTACTCCATCTGTTCTTCTCCTCCAGTACTCCATCTGTTCCTCTCCTCCAGTACTCCATCTGTTCCTCTCCTCTGTCCCTCTCCTCCAGTACTCCATCTGTTCCTCTCCTCTGTCCCTCTCCTCCCGTACTCCATCTGTTCCTCTCCTTCCGTACTCCATCTGTTCCTCTCCTCCAGTACTCCATCTGTTCCTCTCCTCCCGTACTCCATCTGTTCCTCTCCTCCAGTACTCCATCTGTTCCTCCTCCAGCACTCCATCTGTCCCCTCTCTGTCCCTCTCCTCCCGTACTCCATCTGTTCCTCTCCTCCCGTACTCCATCTGTTCCTCTCCTCCAGTACTCCATCTGTTCCTCTCCTCCCGTACTCCATCTGTTCCTCTCCTCCAGTACTCCATCTGTTCCTCTCCTCCAGCACTCCATCTGTTCCTCTCCTCCAGCACTCCATCTGTCCCTCTCCTCTGTCCCTCTCCTCCCGTACTCCATCTGTTCCTCTCCTCCCGTACTCCATCTGTTCCTCTCCTCCAGTACTCCATCTGTTCCTCTCCTCCAGTACTCCATCTGTTCCTCTCCTCCAGCACTCCATCTGTTCCTCTCCTCCAGCACTCCATCTGTCCCTCTCCTCTGTTCCTCTCCTCCCGTACTCCATCTGTTCCTCTCCTCCAGTACTCCATCTGTTCCTCTCCTCCAGTACTCCATCTGTTCCTCTCCTCCAGTACTCCATCTGTTCCTCTCCTCCAGTACTCCATCTGTTCCTCTCCTCCAGCACTCCATCTGTCCCTCTCCTCTGTCCCTCTCCTCTGTCCCTCTCCTCTGTCCCTCTCCTCTGTCCCTCTCCTCTGTCCCTCTCCTCTGTCCCTCTCCTCTGTCCCTCTCCTCTGTCCCTCGCCTCTGTTCACAGTCTGGGACAGTTGTGGGATGTGATAGATCCTAAATTAATACAACCACTAGCATCCCCCCCAAAATGTTTTTACACAAGTTGACTGATGCAACAGATCAGAACATTTAGATTAAAATGTGATAAACTATTAGGCCGTTTCTTCACATTATAAGAGCAGCAATGCACACATGGCAGGAGGCTAAAAGCACCAAGGTTCCATTAGCGGGAAAACACTAGTATCAAAAGTGACCGCACATGTGATTATGCATGTAACGCTTTTATTATGAAGGTGCATTTAATGTAACGCTTTTATTATGAAGGTGCATTTAATGTAACGCTTTTATTATGAAGGTGCATTTAATGTAACGCTTTTATTATGAAGGTGCATTTAATGTAACGCTTTTATTATGAAGGTGCATTTAATGTAACGCTTTTATTATGAAGGTGCATTTAATGTAACACTTTTATTATGAAGGTGCATTTAATGTAACGCTTTTATTATGAAGGTGCATTTAATGGTGGAAATTAATCTTCCCTTCGTATACATGTGATTATGCATGTAATGCTTTTATTATGAAGGTGCATTTAATGTAATGCTTTTATTGTGAAGGTGCATTTAATGGTGCCAGTTATCTTCCCTGCTTATACATGTGATTATGCATGTAATGCTTTTATTATGAAGGTGCATTTAATGTAACACTTTTATTATGAAGGTGCATTTAATGGTGGAAATTATCTTCCCTTCTTATACATGTGATTATGCATGTAATGCTTTTATTATGAAGGTGCATTTAATGTAATGCTTTTATTGTGAAGGTGCATTTAATGGTGCCAGTTATCTTCCCTGCTTATACATGCCAGTTAGGCTCTACACCCCTTGTAAAGCGGATTAATGCGCTTCATTTTAAGAAGTTATTTGGCCACTTTAGTTGTGATATAAACCTTTTTAAAACATATAGATCTATGGGCTAGGCCACTTTAGTTCTGATACAAACCTTTTTAAAACATATAGATCTATGGGCTAGGCCACTTTAGTTCTGATACAAACCTTATTAAAACATATAGATCTATGGGCTAGGCTACATGAGGTGTGATACAAACCTTATTAAAACATATAGATCTATGGGCTAGGCTACATGCGGTGTGCGACTATGATAATATATCATTCACAAGCTAATATTGTCACCCAATCAGACTATTCTTGATTTAATCTTGTCTTTACATATACTAAATAATATATGTGTGAAATTTGTTTTAATTTAGAATGGGCCATTATCATACAACTGTATCGAAACAGGGGGCAGTGGGAAAAATATATCTTCTGTACACTTCAATAGTGAATGGAGGACGCTTTTCCCCGTGGTTCATTTTCTTGCCTGCCAGGTAGGCTATACTCCTGTTGCAAAGAGAAGCAATGTGCTTAACATTAGGAAAGTTGAGAATTAAATATAGTAGATCTAACCTATAGAGAGCTGATTCTCCTCTTTTTACTAGAGGCCATAGCTCTGTTTTCTCACCCAATTACATAACCTATAGAAAGCTGATCCTCCTCTTTTTACTAGAGGCCATAGCTCTGTTTTCTCACCCAATTACATAACCTATAGAAATGTTGCACAACATGAGCTCATGGGCTCTCATCAAGTGTTTGATTAGATTTTTGAATACATTTACATTGATGTCAGTTATTTAGAGGGACAATAGAGTGCTGAGTAACAGGCAGTTATCAAGTTTGGTAGGTTACTAATGACCATCAGCAGCATCAGAGCTTAGAGAAGCCAGACTGCAGTGGAACATGTGGAATTTGACTGCCTTCATGACCCGTGACCGCCGGTGTGGCGATTAATACGGTCACCACAACAGCTAACCCCACCCCACCATACACCCCAGCCCTGTACCCTGGCTAGGGATTGAATGACAGAAAGCTGGGACGGATGGGACGGGGGTGGGCCAAAACCCTGGGGTGGATAGATGGGACATGTGCTTCATGGGATTAAATCCTGGGGTGGATGGATGGGAGGTGGGGAGTAGGATTAAATCCTGGGGTGATGGATGGGAGAGTGGGGTGAGTACCAGGCAAAGGCCTGGGGTGGATAGATGGGAGGTGTGGAGTAGGTTAAACCCTGCAGTGGATAGATGGCAGGTGGGGTAGGGTTAAACCCTGGGGTGGATGGATGGGAGGGTGGGGTAGTGTTAAATCCTGGGGTGGATGGATGGGAGGCCCTGTACCTGGGTAGGTTAAACCATGGGTGGATAGATGGGAGGTGGGGGTAGGTTAAACCCTGGGGGGTGGATAGATGGGAGGTGGGGTAGGGTTAAACCCTGGGTGGATAGATGGGAGGTGGGGTAGGGTTAAACCCTGGGTGGATAGATGGGAGGTGGGTAGGGTTAAACCCTGGGGTGGATAGATGGGAGGTGGGGTAGGGCTGGGGAGGCAGGTAACACTATCCCACCACTTGGGTCAATACTAGCCTTAATCAACCCCTATTAGCCAAGGACCCCCACCCCCTCATACCCACACACACACGGTCGTACAAAATCTCCTCCTTCAACCTTAAGTAGGGGGTCCCATTTTAATTTAATTAAACCAATCGCTGTCCTCTCCACCATTTAAACAAGACCTTGGAAGTGCCTTACAAATTGGCTGAGTGATTTGTCTGTCAAATATTGTGTGTGTGTGTGGGGTGGTAGAGGGTGATGATAAGGCTTTAATTGGTTCGTTATAAACCCTCCAGCCCTGCAATCTCCTCCACTCCTCTCTCCCGTCCCCTCCACTCCTCTCTCCCGTCCCCCTCCTCCTCTCTCCTGTCCCCCTCCACTCCTCTCTCCCGTCCCCCTCCACTCCTCTCTCCCTCCCCCTCCACTCCTCTCTCCCATCCCCCCTCCACTCCTCTCTCCCATCCCCCCCCCTCTCTCCCATCCCCCTCCACTCCTCTCTCCCGTCCCCCTCCACTCCTCTCTCCCATCCCCCCTCCACTCCTCTCTTCCATCCCCCTCCCTCCCTCTCCCATCCCCCTCCACTCCCTCTCTCCCATCCCCCTCCACTCCTCTCTCCCATCCCCCTCCACCCTCTCTCCATCCCCCTCAACTCCTCTCTTCCGTCCCCCTCCACTCCCCTCTCTCCCCGTCCCCCTCCACTCTCTCCGTCCCCCTCCACTCCTCTCTCCCGTCCCCCTCCCTCCTCTCTCCCCGTCCCCCTCCACTCCTCTCTCCCGTCCCCCTCCACTCCCTCTCCCGTCCCCCTCCCTCCTCTCTTCCGTCCCCCTCCACTCCTCTCTCCCGTCCCCCTCCACTCCTCTCTCCCGTCCCCCTCCACTCCTCTCTCCCGTCCCCCTCCACTCCTCTCTCCCGTCCCCCTCCACTCCTCTCTCCCGTCCCCCTCCACTCCTCTCTCCCGTCCCCCTCCACTCCTCTCTCCGTCCCCCTCCACTCCTCTCTCCATCCCCCTCCACTCCTCTCTCCCGTCCCCCTCCACTCCTCTCTCCATCATCCCTCCACTCCTTCTCCTCGTCCCCCTCCACTCCTCTCTCCATCCCCTCACTCCTCTCTCCCGTCCCCCTCCACTCCTCTCTTCCGTCCCCCTCCCTCCTCTCTCCCGTCCCCCTCCCTCCTCTCTCCCGTCCCCCTCCACTCCTTCTTCCCCCCTCTCTCCCTCTCTCGTCCCCCTCCACTTCTCTCTCCATCCCCCTCCACTCCTCTCTCCCATCCCCTCCACTCCTCTCTCCATCCCCCTCCACTCCCTCTCTCCCCGTCCCCCTCTCTCTTCCTTCTCCTCCTCTCTCCATCCCCCTCCACTCCTCTCTCCGTCCCCCTCCCTCCTCCCTCCATTCATTCATTTCCCTCCACTCCTCTCTTTCGTCCCCCTCCACTTTCTCTCTCCATCCCCCTCCATTCCACTCCTCTCTTCCCTCCACTCCTTCTCCCATCCCCTCCACTCCCCCTCCACTCCGGCCCCTCCACTCCTCTCTCCCATCCCCCTCCACTCCCTCCTCCCTCCACTTCCATCCTCTCCTCTCCGTCCCCCTCCACTCCTCCTCCATTCCATCCCCCTCCACTCCTCCCTCTATTCCATTCCATCCCCCTCGCCTTCGTCCCACTCCTCCACTACTCAGGTGTGTCTGCCCTCTAACGGAACTATTCACTCTCCATTATAATTGTAATAATATTCCTGTATGGTAAAGGTGGTATTGGGTCTGTATTGGGTCTGTATGGTAAAGGTGGTATTGGGTCTGTATGGTTGGTAAAGGTGGTATTGGGTCTGTATGGTAAAGGTGGTATTGGGTCTGTATGGTAAAGGTGGTATTGGGTCTGTATGGTAAAGGTGGTATTGGGTCTGTATGGTAAAGGTGGTATTGGTCTGTATGGTAAAGGTGGTATTGGTCTGTATGGTAAGGTGGTATGGTAAAGGTGGTATTGGGTCTGTATGGTAAAGGTGGTATTGGGTCTGTATGGTAAAGGTGGTATTGGGTCTGTATGGTAAAGGTGGTATTGGGTCTGTATGGTAAAGGTGGTATTGGGTCTGTATGGTAAAGGTGGTATTGGGTCTGATAAAGGTGGTATTGGGTCTGTATGGTAAAGGTGGTATTGGGTCTGTATGGTATAGGTGGTATTGGTCTGTATGGTAAAGGTGGTATTGGGTCTGTATGGTAAAGGTGGTATTGGGTCTGTATGGTAAAGGTGGTATTGGGTCTGTATGGTAAAGGTGGTATTGGGTCTGTATGGTAAAGGTGGTATTGGGTCTGTATGGTAAAGGTGGTATTGGGTCTGTATGGTAAAGGTGGTATTGGGTCTGATAAAGGTGGTATTGGGTCTGTATGGTAAAGGTGGTATTGGGTCTGGTAAAGGTGGTATTGGGTCTGATAAAGGTGGTATTGGGTCTGTATGGTAAAGGTGGTATTGGGTCTGTATGGTAAAGGTGGTATTGGGTCTGTATGGTAAAGGTGGTATTGGGTCTGTATGGTAAAGGTGGTATTGGGTCTGTATGGTAAAGGTGGTATTGGGTCTGTATGGTATAGGTGGTATTGGGTCTGTATGGTAAAGGTGGTATTGGGTCTGATGGTAAAGGTGGTATTGGGTCTGTATGGTAAAGGTGGTATTGGGTCTGTATGGTAAAGGTGGTATTTGGGTCTGTATGGTAAAGGTGGTATTGGGTCTGTATGGTAAAGGTGGCTGGGTCTGTATGGTAAAGGTGGTATTGGGTCTGTATGGTAAAGGTGGTATTGGGTCTGTATGGTAAAGGTGGTATTGGGTCTGTATGGTATAGGTGGTGGTATTGGGTCTGATAAAGGTGGTATTGGGTCTGTATGGTAAAGGTGGTATTGGGTCTGTATGGTAAGGTGGTATTGGGTCTGTATGGTAAAGGGTGGTATTGGTCTGATAAAGGTGGTATTGGGTCTGTATGGTAAAGGTGGTATTGGGTCTGTATGGTAAAGGTGGTATTAGGGTCTGATAAAGGTGGTATTGGGTCTGTATGGTAAAGGTGGTATTGGATCTGTATGGTAAAGGTGGTATTGGGTCTGTATGGTAAGGTGGTATTGGGTCTGTATGGTAAAGGTGGTATTGGGTCTGTAAAGGTGGTATTGGGTCTGTATTGGGTCTGTCTGATAAAGGTGGTTTTGGGTCTGTATGGTAAAAGGTGGTATTGGGTCTGTATGGTAAAGGTGGTATTGGGTCTGTATGGTAAAGGTGGTTTGGGTCTGTATGGTAAAGGTGGTTTTGGGTCTGTATGGTAAAGGTGGTATTGGGTCTGTATGGTAAAGGTGGTATTGGGTCTGTATGGTATAAAGGTGGTTTTGGGTCTGTATGGTAAAGGTGGTATTGGATCTGTATGGTAAAGGTGGTATTGGGTCTGTATGGTAAAGGTGGTATTGGGTCTGTATGGTAAAGGTGGTATTGGGTCTGTATGGTAAAGGTGGTATTGGGTCTGTATGGTAAAGGTGGTATTGGGTCTGTATGGTAAAGGTGGTATTGGGTCTGTATGGTAAAGGTGGTATTGGGTCTGTATGGTAAAGGTGGTATTGGGTCTGTATGGTAAAGGTGGTATTGGTCTGTATGGCAAAGGTGGTATTGGGTCTGTATGGTAAAGGTGGTATTGGGTCTGTATGGTAAAGGTGGTATTGGGTCTGTATGGTAAAGGTGGTATTGGGTCTGTATGGTAAAGGTGGTATTGGGTCTGTATGGTAAAGGTGGTATTGGGTCTGTATGGCAAGGTGGTATTGGGTCTGTATGGTAAAGGTGGTATTGGGTCTGTATGGTAAAGGTGGTATTGGGTCTGTATGGTAAAGGTGGTATTGGGTCTGTATGGTAAAGGTGGTATTGGGTCTGTATGGTAAAGGTGGTATTGGGTCTGTATGGTAAAGGTGGTATTGGGTCTGTATGGTAAAGGGGTGGTATTGGGTCTGTATGGTAAAGGTGGTATTGGGTCTGTATGGTAAAGGTGGTATTGGGTCTGTATGGTATAGGTGGTATTGGGTCTGTATGGTAAAGGTGGTATTGGGTCTGATAAAGGTTGTATTGGGTCCTGGGGCCATAGTCATAAAGCATCTGAGGAGCAGTGCTGGTCTAGGATCAGTTCTGTCTTTTTAAATCATGATGATGAATAAGAGGGGGAACCTGATTAGATCAGCACTTAGTGAAAAACGGGTCCTGGGCTGACAGATTCTCCATTCACAGAAAACTAGTCTTTTGTCCATCGTTTTCCTCTTTGGGGCCATCTAGTCATAAAGTCCTCTAACAGTCTGTGGAATCATCTAGTTTCATCATCAGTCCTCTAACAGTCTGGGTGGAATCATCTAGTTTGATGATCAGAATAACAGTCTGTGGAATCATCTAGTTTCATCATCAGTCCTCTAACAGTCCATCTAACAGTCTGGGTGAATCAGTTTCATCATCAGTCCTCTAACAGTCTGGGTGGAATCATCTAGTTTCATCATCAGTCCTCTAACAGTCTGGGTGGAATCATCTAGTTTCATCATCAGTCCTCCTAACTGGGTCATCATAGGTGGAATCAAGATTTCATCATCAGTCCTCTAACAGTCTGGTGGAATCATCTAGTTTCATCATCAGTCCTCACTCTAACAGTCTGGGTGGAATCATCAGTTTCATCATCAGTCCTCTAACAGTCTGGGTGGAATCATCTAGTTTCATCATCAGTCCTCTAACAGGGGAGTGTGAATCATCTGTCAGTCCATTCCTCCTGGGTCAATAACTTCTAAAAGTAGCATCATGTCCTCCTTTCCTCTGTCCCTATTTCCTGGTAGAGTGGAGTGTGATGTGGCCTGTCTGTCATTAACCTGAGTGGTTTGTTTCCTCTCATCTCCTTTATGTGTCAGCTGTTCCATCAGGTGAAAACAACACATTTCAAAGACTGGATCCTGACCTATTGATCTGCCCTCCCCCTGTCCATCCCTCCCTCCCTCCCCTCCCCTGTCCCGTCCCTCCTCCCCCTATTAATCCCTCTCCTCCCTCCCCTCCCCCTCTCCCGTCCCTCTCCTCCCTCCCCGCACCCTGTCCCGTCCCTCTCCTCCCTCCCCTCCCCGTCCTGTCCCTCCCCTCCCCTCCCTCCCCTCCCTCCCGTCCTCTGTCCCTCTTCCCTCCCTCCCTCCCCCTCCCCGTCCTGTCCCTCTCCCTCCCTCCCCTCTCCTCCCCGTCCTGTCCCTCTCCTCCCTCCCCTCTCCTCCCCGTCCTGTCCCTCCCTCCCTCCCTCCCCGTCCTGTCCCTCTCCTCCCTCCCCCTCCCCATCCACATATGCTGAGCATTTGTTGACTGCTTTTCCTTCACTCTGCAGTCCAACTCATCCCAAACCATCTCAATAAGGTTGAGGTTGGGGGATTGTGGAGGTCAGGTCATCTGATGCAGCACTCCATCACTATCCTTGGTCAAATAGCCCTTTATAGTCCCAGATTATAGTCCCACTAGCGCAAACCAGATGGGATGGTGTATCGCTGCAGAATGCTGTGGTAGCCTTGCTGGTTAAGTGTGCCTTGAATTCTAAATAAATCACAGACCGTGTCACCAGCATAGCACCCCCACACCATTACACCACCTCCTCCATGCTTCACGGTGGGAAATAGACATGCGGAGATCATCTGTTCACCTACTCTACGTCTCACAAAGACAAAGCAGTTGGAACCAAAAATCTCAAATTTGGACTCATCAGATGAAAGGACAGATTTCCACCGGTCTAATGTCCATTGCTCGTGTTTCTTGGCCCAAGCAAGTCTCTTATTCTTACTGGTGTCCTTTAGTAGTGGTTTCTTTGCAGCAATTCGACCATGAAGGCCTGATTCATACAGTCTCTTCTGAACAGTTGATAATATAATAATATGTTGAGATGTGTCTGTTACTTAAACTCTGTGAAGCATTTATTTAGGCTGCAAGGTAACTCTAAATAACTTATCCTCTGCAGCAGAGGTAACTCTAATGAACTTATCCTCTGCAGCAGAGGTGACTCTGGGTCTTCCATTCCTGTGACGGTCCTCGGGGGAGCCAGGTTCATCATAGCGCTTGATGGTTTTTGCTTGAAGACACTTTCAAAGTTCTTGTAATTCTCCGGATTGACTGACCTTCATGTCTTAGAGTAATGATGGACTGTAGCAATACGTAACTGAACGAAGTACA
>NW_025752884.1:7500-11701 GCF_021184085.1 Oncorhynchus gorbuscha
GGGACAGAGAGGGAGGGGGGAGTGATGGTGAGAGGACTGGGACAGAGAGGGGGGAGGGATGGTGAGAGGACTGGGACAGCGAGGGAGGCAGGGAGAGAGGGTGAGAGGAGAGGGAGGGAGGGATGGTGAGAGGACTGGGACAGAGAGGGAGGGAGGGAGCGATGGTGAGAGGACTGGGACAGAGAGGGAGGGAGGGAGTGATGGTGAGAGGACTGGGACAGAGGAGGGAGGGAGGGAGGGAGGGAGGGATGGTGAGAGGACTGGGACAGAGAGGGAGGGAGGGAGGGAGGGAGGGAGGGAGGGAGGGAGGGAGGGAGGAGGGAGGGAGGGAGGGAGGGAGGGAGGGAGGAGGTGAGGAGGACTGGGACAGAGAGGGAGGGAGGGAGTGATGGTGAGAGGACTGGGACAGAGAGGGAGGGAGGGAGTGATGGTGAGAGGACTGGGACAGAGAGGGGGGAGGGAGGGAGGGTGAGAGGAGAGGAGGGAGGGATGGTGAGAGGACTGGCACAGAGAGGACTGGCACTCCTCGTCTTCCTCTCCTCGTCTTCCTCTCCTCGTCTCTCCCTCGTCTTCCTCCTCGTCTTCCCCTCCTCGTCTTCCTCTCCTCGTCTTCCTCTCCTCGTCTTCCTCTCCACGTCTCTCCTTGTCTTCCTCTCCTCGTCTTCCTCTCCTCGTCTTCCTCTCCTCGTCTTCCTCTCCTCGTCTTCCTCTCCTCGTCTTCCTCTCCTCGTCTTCCTCTCCTAGTCTTCCTCTCCTCGTCTTCCTCTCCTTGTCTTCCTCTCCACGTATCTCCTCGTCTTCCTCCCCTCGTCTTCCTCCCCTCGTCTTCCTCTCCTCGTCTTCCTCTCCTCGTCTTCCTCTCCTCGTCTCTCCTCTCCTCGTCTTCCTCTCCTCGCCTCTCCTTGTCTTCCTCTCCTCATCTTCCACTCCTCGTCTTCCACTCCTCGTCTTCCTCGCCTTCCCGTCTTCCTCCTGATCTTCCTCTCCACGTCTCTCCATGTCTCTCCTCCTCTTCCTCTCCTCGTCTTCCTCTCCTAGTCTTCCTCTCCTCGTCTCTCCTCTCCTCGTCTCTCTTCTCCTTGTCTTCCTCTCCTCGTTTTCCTCGCCTCTCCTCGTCTTCCTCTCCTCATCTTCCACTCCTCGTCCTCCTCTCCTCGTCTCTCCTCTCCTCGTCTTCCTCTCCTCGTCTTCCTCTCCTCCTCGTCTTCCTCGCCTTCCCGTCTTCCTCCTGATCTTCCTCTCCACGTCTCTCCATGTCTCTCCTCCTCTTCCTCTCCTCGTCTTCCTCTCCTAGTCTTCCTCTCCTCGTCTCTCCTCTCCTCGTCTCTCTTCTCCTTGTCTTCCTCTCCTCGTTTTCCTCTCCTCGCCTCTCCTCGTCTTCCTCTCCTCATCTTCCACTCCTCGTCTTCCACTCCTCGTCTTCCTCTCCTTGTCTTCCTCTCCTCGTCTTCCTCTCCTCCTCGTCTTCCTCGCCTTCCCATCTTCCTCCTGATCTTCCTCTCCACGTCTCTCCATGTCTCTCTTCCTCTCCTCGTCTTCCTCTCCTAGTCCTCCTCTCCTCGTCTCTCCTCTCCTCGTCTCTCCTCTCCTCGTCTTCCTCTCCTCGTCTTCCTCTCCTCCTCGTCTTCCTCGCCTTCCGTCTTCCTCCTGATCTTCCTCTCCACGTCTCTCCATGTCTCTCCTCCTCTTCCTCTCCTCCTCTTCCTCTCCTAGTCTTCCTCTCCTCGTCTCTCCTCTCCTCGTCTTCCTCTCCTCGTCTTCCTCTCCTCGTCTTCCTCTCCTCGTCTTCCTCTCCACGTCTTCCTCTCCTCGTCTTCCTCTCCACGTCTTCCTCTCCTCGTCTTCCTCTCCACGTCTTCCTCTCCTCGTCTTCCTCTCCTCGTCTTCCTCTCCATGTCTCTCCTCGTCTTCCTCTCCACGTTTTCCTCTCCTCGTCTTCCTCTCCTCGTCTTCCTCTCCTCATCTTTCTCTCCTTGTCTTCCTCTCCTCGTCTTCCTCTCCTCATCTTTCTCTCCACGTCTTCCTCTCCTCGTCTTCCTCTCCACGTCTTCCTCTCCACGTCTTCCTCTCCTCGTCTTCCTCTCCATGTCTCTCCTCGTCTTCCTCTCCTCGTCTTCCTCTCCTCATCTTTCTCTCCACGTCTTCCACTCCTCGTCTTCAACTCCTCGTCTTCCTCTCCTTGTCTTCCTCTCCTCGTCTTCCTCTCCTCCTCGTCTTCCTCGCCTTCCCGTCTTCCTCCTGATCTTCCTCTCCACGTCTCTCCATGTCTCTCCTCCTCTTCCGCTCCTCGTCTTCCTCTCCTAGTCCTCCTCTCCTCGTCTCTCGTCTCCTCGTCTCTCCTCTCCTCGTCTTCCTCTCCTCGTCTTCCTCTCCTCCTCGTCTTCCTCGCCTTCCCTCTTCTCTGTCTTCCTTCCTCTCTACGTCTCTCCTTCTCTCTCCTCGCTCTTCCTCTCCTCGTCTTCCTCTCCTCGTCTTCCTCTCCTCGTCTTCCTCTCCTCGTCTTCCTCTCCTCGTCTTCCTCTCCTCGTCTTCCTCTCCTCGTCTTCCTCTCCTCCTCTTCCTCTCCTCGTCTTCCTCTCCTCGTCTTCCTCTCCTCGTCTTCCTCTCCTCGTCTTCTCCTCTCCTCGTCTTCCTCTCTCCTCGTCTTCCTCTCCTCGTCTTCCTCTCCTCGTCTTCCTCTCCTCCTCTTCCTCTCCTCGTCTTCTTCTCCTCGTCTTCCTCGCCTCTCCTCATCTTCCTCTCCTCGTCTTCCTCTCCTCGTCTTCCTCTCCTCCTCTTCCTCTCCTCGTCTTCCTCACCTCGTCTTCCTCTCCTCGTCTTCCTCTCCTCGTCTTCCTCTCCACGTCTCTCCATGTCTCTCCTCCTCTTCCTCTCCTCGTCTCTCCTACTTTCCTCTTTTAGTCACTTTGTAGACCTCATTTAATGCAGGCTGGTTCCCGTTAGTAAAACTAGTAAAACAGTCCTGTGTTATTGGCTGCTGAACGTATCAGTTGGATATAAAGCTCAGGTTGAGTTTGTCCTCATGTTTCCAGGCAGTTCCCAGAGAAGACACTCCTCCATGGCCAGAATCCACTCCATGACCATCGAAGCTCCAATCACCAAGGTGCCTACGTTTCATACAATGACTTACACAACTCTGTCATTTACTACACAGTCATACAGTCATATAGTCATATAGGATATCTGTGGTAATTTAAGTTCTGTCACATAACCACTCCTAGTCCTCAAGGTTCTGTCACATGACCACTCCTAGTCCTCAAGGTTCTGTCACATGACCACTCCTAGTCCTCAAGGTTCTGTCACATGACCACTCCTAGTCCTCAAGGTTCTGTCACATGACCACTCCTAGTCCTCAAGGTTCTGTCACGTGACCACTCCTAGTCCTCAAGGCTCTGTCACATGACCACTCCTAGTCGCCAAGGTTCTGTCACATGACCACTCCTAGTCCTCAAGGTTCTGTCACATGACCACTCCTAGTCCTCAAGGTTCTGTCACATGACCACTCCTAGTCCCCAAGGTTCTGTCACATGACACAAGTCAATCCCTGTAGCTGTTCCCTCCAAGAATAAAGCAATGGAGGAGCTGCTGATGTTTGTGTTGATCTGTCTGTCTGTCTGTCTGTATCTTTCTCTCTCTCTAACATGATATCTTTCTTTTTCTCTCTCTAACCATGATATCTTTCTTTCTCTCTATCTAACCATGATATCTTTCTCTCTCTCTAACATATATTTCTTTCTCTCTCTCTAACCATGATATCTTTCTCTCTCTCTCTCTCTCTCTCTAACATGATATCTTTATTTCTCTCTCTCTAACCATGATATCTTTCTTTCTCTCTCTCTCTAACCATGATATCTTTCTCTCTCTCTAACCATGATATCTTTCTTTCTCTCTCTCTCTAACCATGATATCTTTCTCTCTCTCTAACCATGATATCTTTCTTTCTCATCTAACCATGATATCTTTCTCTCTCTCTCTAACCATGATATCTTTCTCTCTCTCTAACCATGATATCTTTCTCTCTCTCTAACCATGATATCTTTATTTCTCTCTATCTAACCATGATATCTTTCTCTCTATCTAACCATGATATCTTTCTCTCTCTCTAACCATGATATCTTTCTCTCTATCTAACATATCTTTCTCTCTCTCTAACCATGATATCTTTCTTCTCTCTATCTAACCATGATATCTTTCTCTCTCT
>NW_025752885.1:0-11699 GCF_021184085.1 Oncorhynchus gorbuscha
CTGAGCAACAATACTCTACATTTAACTATCCACGCTGGCCTCTACGTATAGATCTGAGCAACAATACTCTACATTTAACTATCCACGCTGGCCTCTACGTATAGATCTGAGCAACAATACTCTACATTTAACTATCCACGCTGGCCTCTACGTATAGATCTGAGCAACAATACTCTACATTTAACTATCCACGCTGGCCTCTACGTATAGATCTGAGCAACAATACTCTACATTTAACTATCCACGCTGGCCTCTACGTATAGATCTGAGCAACAATACTCTACATTTAACTATCCACGCTGGCCTCTACGTATAGATCTGAGCAACAATACTCTACATTTAACTATCCACGCTGGCCTCTACGTATAGATCTGAGAGCAGATTCATAAATAATACTCTACATTTAACTATCCAGCCTCTACAGATCTGAGCAACAATACTCTACATTTAACTATCCACGCTGGCCTCTACGTATAGATCTGAGCAACAATACAATCTACATTTAACTATCCACGCTGGCCTCTACGTATAGATCTGAGCAACAATACTCTACATTTAACTATATCCACGTATAGCTGGCTACATTTCTCCACGCTGGCCTCTATAGATCTGAGCAACAATACTCTACATTTAACTATCCACGCTGGCCTCTACGTATAGATCTGAGCAACAATACTCTACATTTAACTATCCACGCTGGCCTCTACGTATAGATCTGAGCAACAATACTCTACATTTAACTATCCACGCTGGCCTACGTATAGATCTGAGCAACAATACTCTACATTTAACTATCCACGCTGGCCTCTACGTATAGATCTGAGCATCCACAATACTGAGCTACATTTAACTATCCACGCTGGCCTCTACGTATAGATCTGAGCAACAATACTCTACATTTAACTATCCACGCTGGCCTCTACGTATAGATCTGAGCAACAATACTCTACATTTAACTATCCACGCTGGCCTCTACGTATAGATCTGAGCAACAATACTCTACATTTAACTATCCACGCTGGCCTCTACGTATAGATCTGAGCAACAATACTCTACATTTAACTATCCACGCTGGCCTCTACGTATAGATCTGAGCAACAATACTCTACATTTAACTATCCACGCTGGCCTCTACGTATAGATCTGAGCAACAATACTCTACATTTAACTATCCACGCTGGCCTCTACGTATAGATCTGAGCAACAATACTCTACATTTAACTATCCACGCTGGCCTCTACGTATAGATCTGAGCAACAATACTCTACATTTAACTATCCACGCTGGCCTCTACGTATAGATCTGAGCAACAATACTCTACATTTAACTATCACGCTGGCCTCTACGTATAGATCTGAGCAACAATACTCTACATTTAACTATCCACGCTGGCCTCTACGTATAGATCTGAGCAACAATACTCTACATTTAACTATCCACGCTGGCCTCTACGTATAGATCTGAGCAACAATACTCTACATTTAACTATCCACGCTGGCCTCTACGTATAGATCTGAGCAACAATACTCTACATTTAACTATCCACGCTGGCCTCTACGTATAGATCTGAGCAACAATACTCTACATTTAACTATCCACGCTG
This sequence comes from Oncorhynchus gorbuscha, assembly GCF_021184085.1. NCBI lineage: Eukaryota > Metazoa > Chordata > Actinopteri > Salmoniformes > Salmonidae > Oncorhynchus > Oncorhynchus gorbuscha. The sequence continues at coordinate 1,604 of NW_025752885.1, forward strand.
GCCTCTACGTATAGATCTGAGCAACAATACTCTACATTTAACTATCCACGCTGGCCTCTACGTATAGATCTGAGCAACAATACTCTACATTTAACTATCCACGCTGGCCTCTACGTATAGATCTGAGCAACAATACTCTACATTTAACTATCCACGCTGGCCTCTACGTATAGATCTGAGCAACAATACTCTACATTTAACTATCCACGCTGGCCTCTACGTATAGATCTGAGCATCCACGCTGGCCTCTACGTATAGATCTGAGCAACAATACTCTACATTTAACTATCCACGCTGGCCTCTACGTATAGATCTGAGCAACAATACTCTACATTTAACTCCACGCTGGCCTCACGCTGGCCTCTACGTATAGATCTGAGCAACAATACTCTACATTTAACTATCCACGCTGGCCTCTACGTATAGATCTGAGCAACAATACTCTACATTTAACTATCCACGCTGGCCTCTACGTATAGATCTGAGCAACAATACTCTACATTTAACTATCCACGCTGGCCTCTACGTATAGATCTGAGCAACAATACTCTACATTTAACTACCCACGCTGGCCTCTACGTATAGATCTGAGCAACAATACTCTACATTTAACTATCCACGCTGGCCTCTACGTATAGATCTGAGCAACAATACTCTACATTTAACTATCCACGCTGGCCTCTACGTATAGATCTGAGCAACAATACTCTACATTTAACTATCCACGCTGGCCTCTACGTATAGATCTGAGCAACAATACTCTACATTTAACTATCCACGCTGGCCTCTACGTATAGATCTGAGCAACAATACTCTACATTTAACTATCCACGCTGGCCTCTACGTATAGATCTGAGCAACAATACTCTACATTTAACTATCCACGCTGGCCTCTACGTATAGATCTGAGCAACAATACTCTACATTTAACTATCCACGCTGGCCTCTACGTATAGATCTGAGCAACAATACTCTACATTTAACTATCCACGCTGGCCTCTACGTATAGATCTGAGCAACAATACTCTACATTTAACTATCCACGCTGGCCTCTACGTATAGATCTGAGCAACAATACTCTACATTTAACTATCCACGCTGGCCTCTACGTATAGATCTGAGCAACAATACTCTACATTTAACTATCCACGCTGGCCTCTACGTATAGATCTGAGCAACAATACTCTACATTTAACTATCCACGCTGGCTCTACGTATAGATCTGAGCAACAATACTCTACATTTAACTATCCACGCTGGCCTCTACGTATAGATCTGAGCAACAATACTCTACATTTAACTATCCACGCTGGCCTCTACGTATAGATCTGAGCAACAATACTCTACATTTAACTACGCTGGCCTCACGCTGGCCTCTACGTATAGATCTGAGCAACAATACTCTACATTTAACTATCCACGCTGGCCTCTACGTATAGATCTGAGCAACAATACTCTACATTTAACTATCCACGCTGGCCTCTACGTATAGATCTGAGCAACAATACTCTACATTTAACTATCCACGCTGGCCTCTACGTATAGATCTGAGCAACAATACTACATTTAACTATCCACGCTGGCCTCTACGTATAGATCTGAGCAACAATACTCTACATTTAACTATCCACGCTGGCCTCTACGTATAGATCTGAGCAACAATACTCTACATTTAACTATCCACGCTGGCCTCTAATAGATCTGAGCAACAATACTCTACATTTAACTATCCACGCTGGCCTCTACGTATAGATCTGAGCAACAATACGTATCTGAGCAACATTTAACTATCCACGCTGGCCTCTACGTATAGATCTGAGCAACAATACTCTACATTTAACTATCCACGCTGGCCTCTACGTATAGATCTGAGCAACAATACTCTACATTTAACTATCCACGCTGGCCTCTACGTATAGATCTGAGCAACAATACTCTACATTTAACTATCCACGCTGGCCTCTACGTATAGATCTGAGCAACAATACTCTACATTTAACTATCCACGCTGGCCTCTACGTATAGATCTGAGCAACAATACTCTACATTTAACTATCCACGCTGGCCTCGTATAGATCTGAGCAACAATACTCTACATTTTACGCCTCTACGTATAGATCTGAGCAACAATACTCTACATTTAACTATCACGCTGGCCTCTACGTATAGATCTGAGCAACAATACTCTACATTTAACTATCCACGCTGGCCTCTACGTATAGATCTGAGCAACAATACTCTACATTTAACTATCCACGCTGGCCTCTACGTATAGATCTGAGCAACAATACTCTACATTTAACTATCCACGCTGGCCTCTACGTATAGATCTGAGCAACAATACTCTACATTTAACTATCCACGCTGGCCTCTACGTATAGATCTGAGCAACAATACTCTACATTTAACTATCCACGCTGGCCTCTACGTATAGATCTGAGCAACAATACTCTACATTTAACTATCCACGCTGGCCTCTACGTATAGATCTGAGCAACAATACTCTACATTTAACTATCCACGCTGGCCTCTACGTATAGATCTGAGCAACAATACTCTACATTTAACTATCCACGCTGGCCTCTACGTATAGATCTGAGCAACAATACTCTACATTTAACTATCCACGCTGGCCTCTACGTATAGATCTGAGCAACAATACTCTACATTTAACTATCCACGCTGGCCTCTACGTATAGATCTGAGCAACAATACTCTACATTTAACTATCCACGCTGGCTGGCCTCTACGTATAGATCTGAGCAACAATACTCTACATTTAACTATCCACGCTGGCCTCTACGTATAGATCTGAGCAACAATACTCTACATTTAACTATTAACTATCCACGCTGGCCTCTACGTATAGATCTGAGCAACAATACTCTACATTTAACTATCCACGCTGGCCTCTACGTATAGATCTGAGCAACAATACTCTACATTTAACTATCCACGCTGGCCTCTACGTATAGATCTGAGCAACAATACTCTACATTTAACTATCCACGCTGGCCTCTACGTATAGATCTGAGCAACTTACATTTAAATACTCTACATTTTACTATACATTTAACTATCCACGCTGGCCTCTACGTATAGATCTGAGCAACAATACTCTACATTTAACTATCCACGCTGGCCTCTACGTATAGATCTGAGCAACAATACTCTACATTTAACTATCCACGCTGGCCTCTACGTATAGATCTGAGCAACAATACTCTACATTTAACTATCCACGCTGGCCTCTACGTATAGATCTGAGCAACAATACTCTACATTTAACTATCCACGCTGGCCTCTACGTATAGATCTGAGCAACAATACTCTACATTTAACTATCCACGCTGGCTCTACGTATAGACTGAGCAACAATACTCTACATTTAACTATCCACGCTGGCCTCTAGAGCAACAATACTCTACATTTTTAACTATCACTCCATCCTCTACGTATAGATCTGAGCAACAATACTCTACATTTAACTATCCACGCTGGCCTCTACGTATAGATCTGAGCAACAATACTCTACATTTAACTATCCACGCTGGCCTCTACGTATAGATCTGAGCAACAATACTCTACATTTAACTATCCACGCTGGCCTCTACGTATAGATCTGAGCAACAATACTCTACATTTAACTATCCACGCTGGCCTCTACGTATAGATCTGAGCAACAATACTCTACATTTAACTATCCACGCTGGCCTCTACGTATAGATCTGAGCAACAATACTCTAGCATTTAACTATCCACGCTGGCCTCTACGTATAGATCTGAGCAACAATACTCTACATTTAACTATCCACGCTGGCCTCTACGTATAGATCTGAGCAACAATACTCTACATTTAACTATCCACGCTGGCCTCTACGTATAGATCTGAGCAACAATACTCTACATTTAACTATCCACGCTGGCCTCTACGTATAGATCTGAGCAACAATACTCTACATTTAACTATCCACGCTGGCCTCTACGTATAGATCTGAGCAACAATACTCTACATTTAACTATCCACGCTGGCCTCTACGTATAGATCTGAGCAACAATACTCTACATTTAACTATCCACGCTGGCCTCTACGTATAGATCTGAGCAACAATACTCTACATTTAACTATCCACGCTGGCCTCTACGTATAGATTGAGCAACAATACTCTACATTTAACTATCCACGCTGGCCTCTACGTATAGATCTGAGCAACAATACTCTACATTTAACTATCCACGCTGGCCTCTACGTATAGATCTGAGCAACAATACTCTACATTTAACTATCCACGCTGGCCTCTACGTATAGATCTGAGCAACAATACTCTACATTTAACTATCCACGCTGGCCTCTACGCAACAATACTCTACATTTTAACTATCCACGCTGGATCTGTATAGCAACAATACTCTACATTTAACTATCCACGCTGGCCTCTACGTATAGATCTGAGCAACAATACTCTACATTTAACTATCCACGCTGGCCTCTACGTATAGATCTGAGCAACAATACTCTACATTTAACTATCCACGCTGGCCTCTACGTATAGATCTGAGCAACAATACTCTACATTTAACTATCCACGCTGGCCTCTACGTATAGATCTGAGCAACAATACTCTACATTTAACTATCCACGCTGGCCTCTACGTATAGATCTGAGCAACAATACTCTACATTTAACTATCCACGCTGGCCTCTACGTATAGATCTGAGCAACAATACTCTACATTTAACTATCCACGCTGGCCTCTACGTATAGATCTGAGCAACAATACTCTACATTTAACTATCCACGCTGGCCTCTACGTATAGATCTGAGCAACAATACTCTACATTTAACTATCCACGCTGGCCTCTACGTATAGATCTGAGCAACAATACTCTACATTTAACTATCCACGCTGGCCTCTACATTATAGATCTGAGCAACAATACTCTACATTTAACTATCCACGCTGGCCTCTACGTATAGATCTGAGCAACAATACTCTACATTTAACTATCCACGCTGGCCTCTACGTATAGATCTGAGCAACAATACTCTACATTTAACTATCCACGCTGGCCTCTACGCAACAATACTCTACATTTAACTATCCATACGTATAGATCTGAGCAACAATACTCTACATTTAACTATCCAACAGATGGAGCAACAATACTACATTTAACTATCCACGCTGGCCTCTACGTATAGATCTGAGCAACAATACTCTACATTTAACTATCCACGCTGGCCTCTACGTATAGATCTGAGCACGCTGGCCTCTACAATAGCTCTACATTTAACTATCCACGCTGGCCTCTACGTATAGATCTGAGCAACAATACTCTACATTTAACTATCCACGCTGGCCTCTACGTATAGATCTGAGCAACAATACTCTACATTTAACTATATCCTACGTATAGATCTGAGCAACAATACTCTACATTTAACTATCCACGCTGGCCTCTACGTATAGATCTGAGCAACAATACTCTACATTTAACTATCCACGCTGGCCTCTACGTATAGATCTGAGCAACAATACTCTACATTTAACTATCCACGCTGGCCTCTACGTATAGATCTGAGCAACAATACTCTACATTTAACTATCCACGCTGGCCTCTACGTATAGATCTGAGCAACAATACTCTACATTTAACTATCCACGCTGGCCTCACGTATAGATCAGAGCAACAATACTCTACATTTAACTACCCACGCTGGCCTCTACGTATAGATCTGAGCAACAATACTCTACATTTAACTATCCACGCTGGCCTCTACGTATAGATCTGAGCAACAATACTCTACATTTAACTATCCACGCTGGCCCTACGTATAGATCTGAGCAACAATACTCTACATTTAACTACCCACGCTGGCCTCTACGTATAGATCTGAGCAACAATACTCTACATTTAACTACCCACGCTCTACGTATAGATCTGAGCAACAATACTCTACATTTAACTATCCACGCTGGCCTCTACGTATAGATCTGAGCAACAATACTCTACATTTAACTATCCATACTTGAGCAACTACATTTAACTACCCACGCTGGCCTCTACGTATAGATCTGAGCAACAATACTCTACATTTAACTATCCACGCTGGCCTCTACGTATAGATCTGAGCAACAATACTCTACATTTAACTATCCACGCTGGCCTCTACGTATAGATCTGAGCAACAATACTCTACATTTAACTATCCACGCTGGCCTCTACGTATAGATCTGAGCAACAATACTCTACATTTAACTATCCACGCTGGCCTCTACGTATAGATCTGAGCAACAATACTCTACATTTAACTATCCACGCTGGCCTCTACGTATAGATCTGAGCAACAATACTCTACATTTAACTATCCACGCTGGCCTCTACGTATAGATCTGAGCAACAATACTCTACATTTAACTATCCACGCTGGCCTCTACGTATAGATCTGAGCAACAATACTCTACATTTAACTATCCACGCTGGCCTCTACGTATAGATCTGAGCAACAATACTCTACATTTAACTACCTACGCTGGCCTCCTACGTATAGATCTGAGCAACAATACTCTACATTTAACTATCCACGCTGGCCTCTACGTATAGATCTGAGCAACAATACTCTACATTTAACTATCCACGCTGGCCTCTACGTATAGATCTGAGCAACAATACTCTACATTTAACTATCCACGCTGGCCTCTACGTATAGATCTGAGCAACAATACTCTACATTTAACTATCCACGCTGGCCTCTACGTATAGATCTGAGCAACAATAACATTTAACTATCCACGTATAGATCTGAGCAACAATATTTACATTTAACTATCCACGCTGGCCTCTACGTATAGATCTGAGCAACAATACTCTACATTTAACTATCCACGCTGGCCTCTACGTATAGATCTGAGCAACAATACTCTACATTTAACTATCCACGCTGGCCTCTACGTATAGATCTGAGCAACAATACTCTACATTTAACTATCCACGCTGGCCTCTACGTATAGATCTGAGCAACAATACTCTACATTTAACTATCCACGCTGGCCTCTACGTATAGATCTGAGCAACAATACTCTACATTTAACTATCCACGCTGGCCTCTACGTATAGATCTGAGCAACAATACTCTACATTTAACTATCCACGCTGGCCTCTACGTATAGATCTGAGCAACAATACTCTACATTTAACTATCCACGCTGGCCTCTACGTATAGATCTGAGCAACAATACTCTACATTTAACTATCCACGCTGGCCTCTACGTATAGATCTGAGCAACAATACTCTACATTTAATATCCACGCTGGCCTCTACGTATAGATCTGAGCAACAATACTCTACATTTAACTATCCACGCTGGCCTCTACGTATAGATCTGAGCAACAATACTCTACATTTAACTATCCACGCTGGCCTCTACGTATAGATCTGAGCAACAATACTCTACATTTAACTATCCACGCTGGCCTCTACGTATAGATCTGAGCAACAATACTCTACATTTAACTATCCACGCTGGCCTCTACGTATAGATCTGAGCAACAATACTCTACATTTAACTATCCACGCTGGCCTCTACGTATAGATCTGAGCAACAATACTCTACATTTAACTATCCACGCTGGCCTCTACGTATAGATCTGAGCAACAATACTCTACATTTAACTATCCACGCTGGCCTCTACGTATAGATCTGAGCAACAATACTCTACATTTAACTATCCACGCTGGCCTCTACGTATAGATCTGAGCAACAATACTCTACATTTAACTATCCACGCTGGCCTCTACGTATAGATCTGAGCAACAATACTCTACATTTAACTATCCACGCTGGCCTCTACGTATAGATCTGAGCAACAATACTCTACATTTAACTATCCACGCTGGCCTCTACGTATAGATCTGAGCAACAATACTCTACATTTAACTATCCACGCTGGCCTCTACGTATAGATCTGAGCAACAATACTCTACATTTAACTACCCACGCTGGCCTCTACGTATAGATCTGAGCAACAATACTCTACATTTAACTATCCACGCTGGCCTCTACGTATAGATCTGAGCAACAATACTCTACATTTAACTATCCACGCTGGCCTCTACGTATAGATCTGAGCAACAATACTCTACATTTAACTATCCACGCTGGCCTCTACGTATAGATCTGAGCAACAATACTCTACATTTAACTATCCACGCTGGCCTCTACGTATAGATCTGAGCAACAATACTCTACATTTAACTATCCACGCTGGCCTCTACGATCTATAGATCTGAGCAACAATACTCTACATTTAACTATCCACGCTGGCCTCTACGTATAGATCTGAGCAACAATACTCTACATTTAACTATCCACGCTGGCCTCTACGTATAGATCTGAGCAACAATACTCTACATTTAACTATCCACGCTGGCCTCTACGTATAGATCTGAGCAACAATACTCTACATTTAACTATCCACGCTGGCCTCTACGTATAGATCTGAGCAACAATACTCTACATTTAACTATCCACGCTGGCCTCTACGTATAGATCTGAGCAACAATACTCTACATTTAACTATCCACGCTGGCCTCTACGTATAGATCTGAGCAACAATACTCTACATTTAACTATCCATCCACGTATAGATCTGAGCAACAATACCTACATTTAACTCCACGCTGGTACGTAGATCTGAGCAACAATACTCTACATTTAACTATCCACGCTGGCCCTCTACGTATAGATCTGAGCAACAATACTCTACATTTAACTATCCACGCTGGCCTCTACGTATAGATCTGAGCAACAATACTCTACATTTATCCACTATCCACGCTGGCCTCTACGTATAGATCTGAGCAACAATACTCTACATTTAACTATCCACGCTGGCCTCTACGTATAGATCTGAGCAACAATACTCTACATTTAACTATCCACGCTGGCCTCTACGTATAGATCTGAGCAACAATACTCTACATTTAACATGAATTATTATCCACGCTGGCCTCTACGTATAGATCTGAGCAACAATACTCTACATTTAACTATCCACGCTGGCCTCTACGTATAGATCTGAGCAACAATACTCTACATTTAACTATCCACGCTGGCCTCTACGTATAGATCTGAGCAACAATACTCTACATTTAACTATCCACGCTGGCCTCTACGTATAGATCTGAGCAACAATACTCTACATTTAACTATCCACGCTGGCCTCTACGTATAGATCTGAGAGCAACGTATAGATCTGAGCAACAATACTACATTTAACTATCCACGCTGGCCTCTACGTATAGATCTGAGCAACATTTAAATCCACGCTGGCCTCTACGTATAGATCTGAGCAACAATACTCTACATTTAATCCACGCTGGCCTCTACGTATAGATCTGAGCAACAATACTCTACATTTAACTATCCACGCTGGCCTCTACGTATAGATCTGAGCAACAATACTCTACATTTAACTATCCACGCTGGCCTCTATAGATCTGAGCAACAATACTCTACATTTAACTATCCACGCTGGCCTCTACGTATAGATCTGAGCAACAATACTCTACATTTAACTATCCACGCTGGCCTCTACGTATAGATCTGAGCAACAATACTCTACATTTAACTATCCACGCTGGCCTCTACGTATAGATCTGAGCAACAACAATACTCTACATTTAACTATCCACGCTGGCCTCTACGTATAGATCTGAGCAACAATACATTTCTACATTTAACTATCCACGCTGGCCTCTACGTATAGATCTGAGCAACAATACTCTACATTTAACTATCCACGCTGGCCTCTACGTATAGATCTGAGCAACAATACTCTACATTTAACTATCACGCTGGCTCTACGTATAGATCTGAGCAACAATTTAACTATGGCCCACGCTGGCCTCTACGTATAGATCTGAGCAACAATACTCTACATTTAACTATCCACGCTGGCCTCTACGTATAGATCTGAGCAACAATACTCTACATTTAACTATCCACGCTGGCCTCTACGTATAGATCTGAGCAACAATACTCTACATTTAACTATCCACGCTGGCCTCTACGTATAGATCTGAGCAACAATA
>NW_025752886.1:0-11697 GCF_021184085.1 Oncorhynchus gorbuscha
TAACACTGAGGAGGTGTGTCCTAGTAGGAAGACCACTGTTAACACTGAGGAGGTGTGTCCTAGTAGGAAGACCACTGTTAACACTGAGGAGGTGTGTCCTAGTAGGAAGTCCACTGTTAACACTGAGGGGGTGTGTCCTAGTAGGAAGTCCATTGTTAACACTGAGGAGGTGTGTCCTAGTAGGAAGTCCACTGTTAACACTGAGGAGGTGTGTCCTAGTAGGAAGACCACTGTTAACACTTAGGAGGTGTGTCCTAGTAGGAAGACCACTGTTAACACTTAGGAGGTGTGTCCTAGTATGAAGTCCACTGTTAACACTGAGGGGGTGTGTCCTAGTAGGAAGACCACTGTTAACACTTAGGAGGTGTGTCCTAGTATGAAGTCCACTGTTAACACTGAGGGGGTGTGTCCTAGTAGGAAGTCCACTGTTAACACTTAGGAGGTGTGTCCTAGTAGGAAGTCCACTGTTAACACTGAGGAGGTGTGTCCTAGTAGGAAGACCACTGTTAACACTGAGGAGGTGTGTCCTAGTAGGAAGACCACTGTTAACACTGAGGAGGTGTGTCCTAGTAGGAAGACCACTGTTAACACTGAGGAGGTGTGTCCTAGTAGGAAGTCCACTGTTAACACTGAGGGGGTGTGTCCTAGTAGGAAGTCCATTGTTAACACTGAGGAGGTGTGTCCTAGTAGGAAGTCCACTGTTAACACTGAGGAGGTGTGTCCTAGTAGGAAGACCACTGTTAACACTGAGGAGGTGTGTCCTAGTAGGAAGACCATTGTTAACACTTAGGAGGTGTGTCCTAGTATGAAGTCCACTGTTAACACTGAGGGGGTGTGTCCTAGTAGGAAGTCCACTGTTAACACTTAGGAGGTGTGTCCTAGTAGGAAGTCCACTGTTAACACTGAGGAGGTGTGTCCTAGTAGGAAGACCACTGTTAACACTGAGGAGGTGTGTCCTAGTAGGAAGTCCATTGTTAACACTGAGGAGGTGTGTCCTAGTAGGAAGTCCACCACTGTTAACACAGAGGAGGTGTGTCCTAGTAGGAAGACCACTGTTAACACTGAGGAGGTGTGTCCTAGTAGGAAGACCACTGTTAACACTGAGGAGGTGTCCTAGTCCTAGTAGGAAGTCCACTGTTAACACTGAGGAGGTGTGTCCTAGTAGGAAGTCCATTGTTAACACAGAGGAGGTGTGTCCTAGTAGGAAGTCCATTGTTAACACAGAGGAGGTGTGTCCTAGTAGGAAGACCACTGTTAACACTTAGGAGGTGTGTCCTAGTAGGAAGACCACTGTTAACACTTAGGAGGTGTGTCCTAGTAGGAAGTCCACTGTTAACACAGAGGAGGTGTGTCCTAGTAGGAAGTCCACTGTTAACACTTCCTAGTAGGAAGTACACTGTTAACACAGAGGAGGTGTGTCCTAGTAGGAAGTCCACTGTTAACACTGAGGAGGTGTGTCCTAGTAGGAAGTCCACTGTTAACACTTAACACAGAGGAGGTGTGTCCTAGTAGGAAGTCCACTGTTAACACTGAGGAGGTGTGTCCTAGTAGGAAGTCCACTGTTAACACTGAGGAGGTGTGTCCTAGTAGGAAGTCCACTGTTAACACTGAAGGGGTGTGTCCTAGTAGGAAGTCCACTGTTAACACAGAGGAGGTGTGTCCTAGTAGGAAGTCCAGTAGGAAGACCACTGTTAACACTGAGGAGGTGTGTCCTAGTAGGAAGTCCATTGTTAACACTGAGGAGGTGTGTCCTAGTAGGAAGTCCACTGTTAACACTGAGGGGTGTGTCCTAGTAGGAAGTCCATTGTTAACACAGAGGAGGTGTGTCCTAGTAGGAAGTCCACTGTTAACACTGAAGGGGTGTGTCCTAGTAGGAAGTCCATTGTTAACACAGAGGAGGTGTGTCCTAGTAGGAAGTGAAGGGGTGTGTCCTAGTAGGAACATTGTTAACACAGAGGAGGTGTGTCCTAGTAGGAAGACCACTGTTAACACTGAAGGGGTGTGTCCTAGTAGGAAGTCCATTGTTAACACAGAGGAGGTGTGTCCTAGTAGGAAGTCCACTGTTAACACAGAGGAGGTGTGTCCTAGTAGGAAGTACACCACAGAGGAGGTGTGTTAACACTGTTGAGGAGGTGTGTCCTAGTAGGAAGACACTGTTAACACAGGTGTGTTAGGAAGTCCACTGTTAACACAGAGGAGGTGTGTCCTAGTAGGAAGTCCACTGTTAACACTGAGGAGGTGTGTCCTAGTAGGAAGTCCATTGTTAACACTGAGGAGGTGTGTCCTAGTAGGAAGTCCACTGTTAACACTGAAGGGGTGTGTCCTAGTAGGAAGTCCATTGTTAACACAGAGGAGGTGTGTCCTAGTAGGAAGACCACTGTTAACACTGAGGAGGTGTGTCCTAGTAGGAAGTCCACTGTTAACACAGAGGAGGTGTGTCCTAGTAGGAAGTCCATTGTTAACACAGAGGAGGTGTGTCCTAGTAGGAAGTCCACTGTTAACACAGAGGAGGTGTGTCCTAGTAGGAAGTCCACTGTTAACACAGAGGAGGTGTGTCCTAGTAGGAAGTCCATTGTTAACACAGAGGAGGTGTGTCCTAGTAGGAAGACCACTGTTAACACTGAGGAGGTGTGTCCTAGTAGGAAGACCACTGTTAACAAGTCCACTGTTAACACAGAGGAGGTGTGTCCTAGTAGGAAGTTAACACAGAGGAGGTGTGTTAACACTGTTAACACAGAGGAGGTGTGTCCTAGTAGGAAGTCCATTGTTAACACAGAGGAGGTGTGTCCTAGTAGGAAGTCTGTTAACATTGTCCTAGTAGGAAGTCCATTGTTAACACAGAGGAGGTGTGTCCTAGTAGGAAGTCCACTGTTAACACTGAGGAGGTGTGTCCTAGTAGGAAGTCCATTGTTAACACTGAGGAGGTGTGTCCTAGTAGGAAGTCCATTGTTAACACTGAAGGGGTGTGTCCTAGTAGGAAGTCCATTGTTAACACTGAAGGGGTGTGTCCTAGTAGGAAGTCCATTGTTAACACAGAGGAGGTGTGTCCTAGTAGGAAGTCCACTGTTAACACTGAGGAGGTGTGTCCTAGTAGGAAGTCCATTGTTAACACTGACAGGTGTGTCCTAGTAGGAAGTCCACTGTTAACACTGAAGGGGTGTGTCCTAGTAGGAAGTCCATTGTTAACACAGAGGAGGTGTGTCCTAGTAGGAAGTACACTGTTAACACTGAAGGGGTGTGTCCTAGTAGGAAGTCCATTGTTAACACAGAGGAGGTGTGTCCTAGTAGGAAGTCCATTGTTAACACTGAAGGGGTGTGTCCTAGTAGGAAGTCCATTGTTAACACAGAGGAGGTGTGTCCTAGTAGGAAGTCCACTGTTAACACTGAAGGGTGTGTCCTAGTAGGAAGTCCATTGTTAACACAGAGGAGGTGTGTCCTAGTAGGAAGTCCACTGTTAACACAGAGGAGGTGTGTCCTAGTAGGAAGTACACTGTTAACACAGAGGAGGTGTGTCCTAGTAGGAAGTCCACTGTTAACACAGAGGAGGTGTGTCCTAGTAGGAAGTACACTGTTAACACAGAGGAGGTGTGTCCTAGTAGGAAGTCCACTGTTAACACAGAGGAGGTGTGTCCTAGTAGGAAGTCCACTGTTAACACTGAGGAGGTGTGTCCTAGTAGGAAGTCCATTGTTAACACTGAGGAGGTGTGTCCTAGTAGGAAGTCCACTGTTAACACTGAAGGGGTGTGTCCTAGTAGGAAGTCCATTGTTAACACAGAGGAGGTGTGTCCTAGTAGGAAGACCACTGTTAACACTGAGGAGGTGTGTCCTAGTAGGAAGTCCACTGTTAACACAGAGGAGGTGTGTCCTAGTAGGAAGTCCATTGTTAACACAGAGGAGGTGTGTCCTAGTAGGAAGTCCACTGTTAACACAGAGGAGGTGTGTCCTAGTAGGAAGTCCATTGTTAACACAGAGGAGGTGTGTCCTAGTAGGAAGTCCATTGTTAACACAGAGGAGGTGTGTCCTAGTAGGAAGACCACTGTTAACACTTAGGAGGTGTGTCCTAGTAGGAAGACCACTGTTAACACTTAGGAGGTGTGTCCTAGTAGGAAGTACACTGTTAACACAGAGGAGGTGTGTCCTAGTAGGAAGTCCACTGTTAACACAGAGGAGGTGTGTCCTAGTAGGAAGTACACTGTTAACACAGAGGAGGTGTGTCCTAGTAGGAAGTCCATTGTTAACACAGAGGAGGTGTGTCCTAGTAGGAAGTACACTGTTAACACAGAGGAGGTGTGTCCTAGTAGGAAGTCCATTGTTAACACAGAGGAGGTGTGTCCTAGTAGGAAGTCCACTGTTAACACTGAGGAGGTGTGTCCTAGTAGGAAGTCCATTGTTAACACTGAGGAGGTGTGTCCTAGTAGGAAGTCCACTGTTAACACTGAAGGGGTGTGTCCTAGTAGGAAGTCCACTGTTAACACAGAGGAGGTGTGTCCTAGTAGGAAGTCCATTGTTAACACAGAGGAGGTGTGTCCTAGTAGGAAGTCCACTGTTAACACTGAGGAGGTGTGTCCTAGTAGGAAGTCCATTGTTAACACTGAGGAGGTGTGTCCTAGTAGGAAGTCCACTGTTAACACTGAAGGGGTGTGTCCTAGTAGGAAGTCCATTGTTAACACAGAGGAGGTGTGTCCTAGTAGGAAGTACACTGTTAACACTGAAGGGGTGTGTCCTAGTAGGAAGTCCATTGTTAACACAGAGGAGGTGTGTCCTAGTAGGAAGTCCACTGTTAACACTGAAGGGGTGTGTCCTAGTAGGAAGTCCATTGTTAACACAGAGGAGGTGTGTCCTAGTAGGAAGACCACTGTTAACACTGAAGGGGTGTGTCCTAGTAGGAAGTCCATTGTTAACACAGAGGAGGTGTCCTAGTAGGAAGTCCACTGTTAACACAGAGGAGGTGTGTCCTAGTAGGAAGTACATTGTTAACACAGAGGAGGTGTGTCCTAGTAGGAAGTCCATTGTTAACACAGAGGAGGTGTGTCCTAGTAGGAAGTCCACTGTTAACACAGAGGAGGTGTGTCCTAGTAGGAAGTCCATTGTTAACACTGAGGAGGTGTGTCCTAGTAGGAAGTCCACTGTTAACACTGAGGGGGTGTGTCCTAGTAGGAAGTCCACTGTTAACACAGAGGAGGTGTGTCCTAGTAGGAAGTCCATTGTTAACACAGAGGAGGTGTGTCCTAGTAGGAAGACCATTGTTAACACTGAGGAGGTGTGTCCTAGTAGGAAGTCCATTGTTAACACTGAGGAGTGTGTCCTGAAGTAGGAAGTCCACTGTTAACACTGAAGGGGTGTGTCCTAGTAGGAAGTCCATTGTTAACACAGAGGAGGTGTGTCCTAGTAGGAAGTACACTGTTAACACTGAAGGGGTGTGTCCTAGTAGGAAGTCCATTGTTAACACAGAGGAGGTGTGTCCTAGTAGGAAGTCCACTGTTAACACTGAAGGGGTGTGTCCTAGTAGGAAGTCCATTGTTAACACAGAGGGAGGTGTGTCCTAGTAGGAAGACCACTGTTAACACTGAAGGGGTGTGTCCTAGTAGGAAGTCCATTGTTAACACAGAGGAGGTGTGTCCTAGTAGGAAGTCCACTGTTAACACAGAGGAGGTGTGTCCTAGTAGGAAGTACACTGTTAACACAGAGGAGGTGTGTCCTAGTAGGAAGTCCATTGTTAACACAGAGGAGGTGTGTCCTAGTAGGAAGTCCACTGTTAACACTGAGGAGGTGTGTCCTAGTAGGAAGTCCATTGTTAACACAGAGGAGGTGTGTCCTAGTAGGAAGTCCACTGTTAACACTGAGGAGGTGTGTCCTAGTAGGAAGTCCACTGTTAACACAGAGGAGGTGTGTCCTAGTAGGAAGTACACTGTTAACACAGAGGAGGTGTGTCCTAGTAGGAAGTCCATTGTTAACACAGAGGAGGTGTGTCCTAGTAGGAAGTCCACTGTTAACACAGAGGAGGTGTGTCCTAGTAGGAAGTACACTGTTAACACAGAGGAGGTGTGTCCTAGTAGGAAGTCCATTGTTAACACAGAGGAGGTGTGTCCTAGTAGGAAGTCCACTGTTAACACAGAGGAGGTGTGTCCTAGTAGGAAGTCCATTGTTAACACAGAGGAGGTGTGTCCTAGTAGGAAGTCCATTGTTAACACAGAGGAGGTGTGTCCTAGTAGGAAGTCCATTGTTAACACAGAGGAGGTGTGTCCTAGTAGGAAGTCCATTGTTAACACAGAGGAGGTGTGTCCTAGTAGGAAGTCCACTGTTAACACAGAGGAGGTGTGTCCTAGTAGGAAGTCCACTGTTAACACAGAGGAGGTGTGTCCTAGTAGGAAGTCCATTGTTAACACAGAGGAGGTGTGTCCTAGTAGGAAGTCCACTGTTAACACAGAGGAGGTGTGTCCTAGTAGGGAAGTACACTGTTAACACAGAGGAGGTGTGTCCTAGTAGGAAGTCCATTGTTAACACAGAGGAGGTGTGTCCTAGTAGGAAGTCCACTGTTAACACTGAGGAGGTGTGTCCTAGTAGGAAGTCCACTGTTAACACTGAGGAGGTGTGTCCTAGTAGGAAGTCCACTGTTAACACAGAGGGGTGTGTCCTAGTAGGAAGTCCACTGTTAACACAGAGGAGGTGTGTCCTAGTAGGAAGTACACTGTTAACAGGAGGAAGTGTGTCCTAGTAGGAAGACCACTGTTAACACAGAGGAGGTGTGTCCTAGTAGGAAGACCACTGTTAACACAGAGGAGGTGTGTCCTAGTAGGAAGTCCACTGTTAACACTGAGGAGGTGTGTCCTAGTAGGAAGTCCACTGTTAACACTGAGGAGGTGTGTCCTAGTAGGAAGTCCACTGTTAACACTGAGGAGGTGTGTCCTAGTAGGAAGTCCACTGTTAACACAGAGGGGTGGTGTCCTAGTAGGAAGTCCACTGTTAACACAGAGGAGGTGTGTCCTAGTAGGAAGTCCACTGTTAACACAGAGGAGGTGTGTCCTAGTAGGAAGTCCATTGTTAACACAGAGGAGGTGTGTCCTAGTAGGAAGTCCACTGTTAACACAGAGGAGGTGTGTCCTAGTAGGAAGTACACTGTTAACACAGAGGAGGTGTGTCCTAGTAGGAAGTCCATTGTTAACACAGAGGAGGTGTGTCCTAGTAGGAAGTCCACTGTTAACACTGAGGAGGTGTGTCCTAGTAGGAAGTCCACTGTTAACACTGAGGAGGTGTGTCCTAGTAGGAAGTCCACTGTTAACACAGAGGGGGTGTGTCCTAGTAGGAAGTCCACTGTTAACACAGAGGAGGTGTGTCCTAGTAGGAAGTACACTGTTAACACTGAGGAAGTGTGTCCTAGTAGGAAGACCACTGTTAACACAGAGGAGGTGTGTCCTAGTAGGAAGACCACTGTTAACACAGAGGAGGTGTGTCCTAGTAGGAAGTCCACTGTTAACACTGAGGAGGTGTGTCCTAGTAGGAAGTCCACTGTTAACACTGAGGAGGTGTGTCCTAGTAGGAAGTCCACTGTTAACACTGAGGAGGTGTGTCCTAGTAGGAAGTCCACTGTTAACACAGAGGGGTGTGTCCTAGTAGGAAGTCCACTGTTAACACAGAGGAGGTGTGTCCTAGTAGGAAGTACACTGTTAACACTGAGGAGGTGTGTCCTAGTAGGAAGTACACTGTTAACACTGAGGAGGTGTGTCCTAGTAGGAAGTCCACTGTTAACACAGAGGAGGTGTGTCCTAGTAGGAAGTCCACTGTTAACACAGAGGAGGTGTGTCCTAGTAGGAAGACCACTGTTAACACAGAGGAGGTGTGTCCTAGTAGGAAGTCCACTGTTAACACTGAGGAGGTGTGTCCTAGTAGGAAGTCCACTGTTAACACTGAGGAGTGTGTGTCCTAGTAGGAAGTCCACTGTTAACACTGAGGAGGTGTGTCCTAGTAGGAAGTCCACTGTTAACACAGAGGGGTGTGTCCTAGTAGGAAGTCCACTGTTAACACAGAGGAGGTGTGTCCTAGTAGGAAGTACACTGTTAACACTGAGGAGGTGTGTCCTAGTAGGAAGTACACTGTTAACACTGAGGAGGTGTGTCCTAGTAGGAAGTCCACTGTTAACACAGAGGAGGTGTGTCCTAGTAGGAAGTCCACTGTTAACACAGAGGAGGTGTGTCCTAGTAGGAAGTCCACTGTTAACACAGAGGAGGTGTGTCCTAGTAGGAAGACCACTGTTAACACAGAGGAGGTGTGTCCTAGTAGGAAGTCCACTGTTAACACAGAGGAGGTGTGTCCTAGTAGGAAGTCCATTGTTAACACAGAGGGGGTGTGTCCTAGTAGGAAGTCCATTGTTAACACAGAGGGGGTGTGTCCTAGTAGGAAGTCCATTGTTAACACAGAGGGGGTGTGTCCTAGTAGGAAGTCCACTGTTAACACTGAGGAGGTGTGTCCTAGTAGGAAGACCACTGTTAACACAGAGGAGGTGTGTCCTAGTAGGAAGACCACTGTTAACACAGAGGAGGTGTGTCCTAGTAGGAAGACCACTGTTAACACAGAGGAGGTGTGTCCTAGTAGGAAGTCCACTGTTAACACTGAGGAGGTGTGTCCTAGTAGGAAGACCACTGTTAACACAGAGGAGGTGTGTCCTAGTAGGAAGACCACTGTTAACACAGAGGAGGTGTGTCCTAGTAGGAAGTCCACTGTTAACACAGAGGAGGTGTGTCCTAGTAGGAAGTCCATTGTTAACACAGAGGGGTGTGTCCTAGTAGGAAGTCCACTGTTAACACTGAGGAGGTGTGTCCTAGTAGGAAGTCCACTGTTAACACTGAGGAGGTGTGTCCTAGTAGGAAGACCACTGTTAACACAGAGGAGGTGTGTCCTAGTAGGAAGACCACTGTTAACACAGAGGAGGTGTGTCCTAGTAGGAAGTCCACTGTTAACACAGAGGAGGTGTGTCCTAGTAGGAAGTCCATTGTTAACACAGAGGGGGTGTGTCCTAGTAGGAAGTCCACTGTTAACACTGAGGAGGTGTGTCCTAGTAGGAAGTCCACTGTTAACACTGAGGAGGTGTGTCCTAGTAGGAAGACCACTGTTAACACAGAGGAGGTGTGTCCTAGTAGGAAGACCACTGTTAACACAGAGGAGGTGTGTCCTAGTAGGGAAGTCCACTGTTAACACAGAGGAGGTGTGTCCTAGTAGGAAGTCCACTGTTAACACTGAGGAGGTGTGTCCTAGTAGGAAGTCCATTGTTAACACAGAGGGGTGTGTCCTAGTAGGAAGTCCACTGTTAACACTGAGGAGGTGTGTCCTAGTAGGAAGTCCACTGTTAACACTGAGGAGGTGTGTCCTAGTAGGAAGACCACTGTTAACACAGAGGAGGTGTGTCCTAGTAGGAAGACCACTGTTAACACAGAGGAGGTGTGTCCTAGTAGGAAGTCCACTGTTAACACAGAGGAGGTGTGTCCTAGTAGGAAGTCCATTGTTAACACAGAGGGGTGTGTCCTAGTAGGAAGTCCACTGTTAACACTGAGGAGGTGTGTCCTAGTAGGAAGTCCACTGTTAACACTGAGGAGGTGTGTCCTAGTAGGAAGACCACTGTTAACACAGAGGAGGTGTGTCCTAGTAGGAAGACCACTGTTAACACAGAGGAGGTGTGTCCTAGTAGGAAGTCCACTGTTAACACAGAGGAGGTGTGTCCTAGTAGGAAGTCCATTGTTAACACAGAGGGGGGTGTGTCCTAGTAGGAAGTCCACTGTTAACACTGAGGAGGTGTGTCCTAGTAGGAAGTCCATTGTTAACACAGAGGGGTGTGTCCTAGTAGGAAGTCCACTGTTAACACTGAGGAGGTGTGTCCTAGTAGGAAGTCCACTGTTAACACTGAGGAGGTGTGTCCTAGTAGGAAGTCCACTGTTAACACTGAGGAGGTGGTAGGAAGTCCATTGTTAACACTGAGGGGTGTGTCCTAGTAGGAAGTCCACTGTTAACACAGAGGAGGTGTGTCCTAGTAGGAAGTCCACTGTTAACACAGAGGAGGTGTGTCCTAGTAGGGAAGTCCACTGTTAACACAGAGGAGGTGTGTCCTAGTAGGAAGTCCACTGTTAACACAGAGGAGGTGTGTCCTAGTAGGAAGTCCACTGTTAACACTGAAGGGGTGTGTCCTAGTAGGAAGTCCACTGTTAACACAGAGGAGGTGTGTCCTAGTAGGAAGTCCACTGTTAACACAGAGGAGGTGTGTCCTAGTAGGAAGTCCACTGTTAACACTGAGGAGGTGTGTCCTAGTAGGAAGTCCACTGTTAACACAGAGGAGGTGTGTCCTAGTAGGAAGTCCACTGTTAACACAGAGGAGGTGTGTCCTAGTAGGAAGTCCATTGTTAACACAGAGGGGTGTGTCCTAGTAGGAAGTCCATTGTTAACACAGAGGGGGTGTGTCCTAGTAGGAAGTCCATTGTTAACACAGAGGGGGTGTGTCCTAGTAGGAAGTCCATTGTTAACACAGAGGGGGTGTGTCCTAGTAGGAAGTCCATTGTTAACACAGAGGGGGTGTGTCCTAGTAGGAAGTCCATTGTTAACACAGAGGGGTGTGTCCTAGTAGGAAGTCCATTGTTAACACAGAGGGGTGTGTCCTAGTAGGAAGTCCATTGTTAACACTGAGGGGGTGTGTCCTAGTAGGAAGTCCATTGTTAACACTGAGGGGTGTGTCCTGTCCTGAGGGGTGTGTCCTAGTAGGGAAGTCCATTGTTAACACTGAGGAGGTGTGTCCTAGTAGGAAGTCCATTGTTAACACAGAGAGGAGGTGTGTCCTAGTAGGAAGTCCATTGTTAACACAGAGGAGGTGTGTCCTAGTAGGGAAGTCCACTGTTAACACAGAGGAGGTGTGTCCTAGTAGGAAGTCCTAGTAGGGAAGTCCACTGTTAACACAGAGGAGGTGTGTCCTAGTAGGAAGTCCACTGTTAACACTGAAGGGGTGTGTCCTAGTAGGAAGTCCATTGTTAACACTGAGGGGGTGTGTCCTAGTAGGAAGTCCATTGTTAACACTGAGGGGGTGTGTCCTAGTAGGAAGTCCATTGTTAACACTGAGGAGGTGTGTCCTAGTAGGAAGTCCACTGTTAACACAGAGGAGGTGTGTCCTAGTACCACTGTTAACACTGAGGAGGTGTGTCCTAGTAGGAAGTCCACTGTTAACACAGAGGAGGTGTGTCCTAGTAGGAAGTCCACTGTTAACACAGAGGAGGTGTGTCCTAGTAGGAAGTCCACTGTTAACACTGAGGGGGTGTGTCCTAGTAGGAAGTCCACTGTTAACACTGAGGGGGTGTGTCCTAGTAGGAAGTCCACTGTTAACACTGAGGGGGTGTGTCCTAGTAGGAAGTCCACTGTTAACACTGAGGGGGTGTGTCCTAGTAGGAAGTCCACTGTTAACACTGAGGAGGTGTGTCCTAGTAGGAAGTCCATTGTTAACACAGAGGGGGTGTGTCCTAGTAGGAAGTCCACTGTTAACACTGAGGGGGTGTGTCCTAGTAGGAAGTCCATTGTTAACACAGAGGAGGTGTGTCCTAGTAGGAAGACCACTGTTAACACAGAGGGGGTGTGTCCTAGTAGGAAGACCACTGTTAACACTGAGGGGGTGTGTCCTAGTAGGAAGTCCACTGTTAACACTGAGGGGGTGTGTCCTAGTAGGAAGTCCAC
>NW_025752887.1:0-11696 GCF_021184085.1 Oncorhynchus gorbuscha
TTAATTGATCAATCAGTACAAGGGAGGTGCAAAATTCCTCAGACACCCGACCCTCGAGGACTGGAGTTTGACACGTGCTTTAGGCTAATAGTCCTAGTTACACAACGATCCCTATCAATCATATAGGAGATTTACATGCAACAAATAGACAAGCCAATATAAAAGACAGGAGTGTATGCTGGATTTACTTAAAGAACATTTTAATGACATTATTAATCAGTCCAGATGGAGAGAAGAGAACAGTAATGTTATGAGAAAAAGCCTCTACATGTTGCTGTTGCTGTACAGTCAGTAAGAGAGACAGAAAGACCAGGGACACACTGAGAAAATAAAAGCTACTTCATTCAACCATTTTGTCTTGACATTAGTTACCAGGTGGTTGTTACAAGTATTATAATTATTTACATAGTGCAAAGGACACACTGGTTGTCATGGCTCCAAACACACTGATGAGAGTTAGTTACTGAGAAACCTGCACAGCCAGTGTACATTTTAGTACTAGACACACCGTCGTTATCACCTGTATCAGGGAAGGGCTCAATTCAACTCATTCAGAAAATCCTCATAGAAAACATGGTCCGTTTTCAAATGACATGGTTTTTTTTTCTCAATGACATTTTTTGTCAGTTGAATTTCAATTCACTTCCTGAATTGAAAATGAATTGACCCAACTCCTGACTGTGTCTATTTATTACACAACTCCCTCTCATCCCTCCTTCCTTCATATTGCATATGACCCAGCATGCCACTCCTATACATGGCATCCTCCTCCATCTAATAATACATGACTTGATTTCTATCATTTCCCATCAAATTACATTAAACTTATTCCGATTTTTTATATCAAATGGCTTTAAGAAAAAGGTGATTGGGGTGTTTAATACACTGTAGTTCAAACATTTTAATTGTTCACATTTTATTTACATGGTTATAACTGAGAGAGGTGGATAATTGCTTCATGAATATTCAGAGGCTCCTGTGGTGGCTCCCTTTGACCCCTCTGTTACCAGTGAGTCGCATGTCCTGGGTCAAGTTGGACTACCTGTCAGCTTCAAACCCAAATAGTCTCTGATAATAGGTAGATACAGTACATTTACCTGCCCACCCCAACAAACACACCCACGCTGTCACCAGTCAATGGACTGGGACCTAAACCAAATGAAACCAGAGGCTATTAGTAAAACACAGAAGTCAGCTAGCAACAACAACAAACAATCCACTCAGAAAACTACCCCAAACAGATGAACACTTGTCAATATTATCATCAATATTACAGGTTAAAGAGTCTCAGAAACAGCTATACAGGTTATATACATCAGACATTTGTTCTGGCTTCAGTTACTGTTAGTATATGTCATGTGACATGTCATATCATTCATGTTTTCAAGGGACACGCCATTATTTTTAACACGCCATTTTCACATTAGTAGACATTGGTTTGGTCCTGGAGATAATGACTATGAGGTTAAAAAGTGGTGATATGCCCCTTTAAAAGCCCACCCACTGAAGATGATACATGATTACTGTGATGGTTAACCAATGGCAGAAACACATCCTGTAGGTTTGCACATTCCAGAAACTTTCACGAAAATTCCAAGGTTGGAGGATTAGGTATTTTCTGCTTATTCCCAACAGATTCTGTGAACCTTCCAACCGGGATTCCTGGAAAAGCAGGGAATTTTGTAATCCTAACAAGGTTTTAGATCGGTTTTTGGGAGACAGAGAAACATGGGAAGGATGACAACAATGTAACACAAGGCTTGATGATGGGACAGACAGACACACTTCCATCTGTAAACTCTCAGCCCTGCAGGGGCTCAGCAACCTTCTGCTTGGACTGAACCACCAGACCTCCACTATGAATAACCCAAGGATGACAGAGGAGACTTCTCTTCTAGTTAGTCTGTAGTCAGCAGTCTCAGGTCTATCATCTGGAGGGCTCGGTGTCATACAGACAGAGGGAGGCTTCTCTTCTAGTTAGTCTGTAGTCAGCAGTCTCAGGTCTATCATCTGGAGGGCTCGGTGTCATACAGACAGAGGGAGGCTTCTCTTCTAGTTAGTCTGTAGTCAGCAGTCTCAGGTCTATCATCTGGTGGGCTCTGTGCCATACAGACAGAGGGAGACTTCTCTTCTAGTTAGTCTGTAGTCAGCAGTCTCACTGACAGGTCTCATCTGGAGGGCTCGGTGTCATACAGACAGAGGGAGGCTTCTCTTCTAGTTAGTCTGTAGTCAGCAGTCTCAGGTCTATCATCTGGTGGGCTCTGTGCCATACAGACAGAGGGAGACTTCTTCTAGTTAGTCTGTAGTCAGCAGTTCAGGTCTATCATCTGGAGGGTAGTCAGACAGAGGGAGTCTCTAGTTAGTCTGTAGTCACAGGTCTATCATCTGGAGGGCTCTGTGTCATACAGACAGAGGGAGACTTCTCTTCTAGTTAGTCTGTAGTCAGTCTCAGTCTCAGGTCTATCATCTGAGGGCTCTGTGTCATACAGACAGAGGGAGACTTCTCTTCTAGTTAGTCTGTAGTCAGCAGTCTCACTGACAGGTCTATCATCTGGAGGGCTCTGTGTCATACAGACAGAGGGAGACTTCTCTTCTAGTTAGTCTGTAGTCAGCAGTCTCACTGACAGGTCTATCATCTGAGGGCTCTGTGTCATACAGACAGAGGAGACTTCTCTTCTAGATGGAGACTTCTATCATCTGGAGTGGCTCTGTGTCATACAGACAGATGGTAGTTAGACCTGAGACTGCTGACTACAGACTAACTAGAAGAGAAGTCTTCCATCAGCGACACAGCCCTCCAGATGATGACCTGAGACTGCTGACTACAGACTATCATCTGGAGGGCTCTGTGTCATACAGACAGAGGGAGACTTCTCTTCAGTCTTAGTCTGTCTATCATCTGAGGGCTCTGTGTCATACAGACAGAGGGAGACTTCTCTTCTAGTTAGTCTGTAGTCAGCAGTCTCAGGTCTATCATCTGGAGGGCTCTGCGTCATACAGACAGAGGGAAGCCTCTCCTCACAGCCTCTTCCTATCCTGGGGAAACCTGGAGTGGTGGGAAGGGAACCAGGGCTTCCCTTAGCCAGACCAGACCAGTCGATGCCAGACCGACCAGACCAGTTTAGCTGAGGCAGTTGTTCCAGGTCCACATCAGTGAGAGGAGGATGAGAGGAACAGAGGAGTCTATCCATCAGGGAGACCAGGAGAGATACTGTCTGTAGTTTGCAGGTTGGTCTGTGTGTGTGACTGCCTATCTGTGTGTGTGGACTGCCTATCTGTGTGTGTGTGGACTGCCTGTGTGTGTGTGCATGTGTATGGTCTGATTCCTGAGATAATGTCTGAAGTCCAAAGTTCCAGACAGAGAGAAGAGGAGAGTTGCTGGTTCAACTGTGAGAAAGAGGGAAGGGGGGTGATAGAGGTGAAAGAGTGCAGGTTTGGGGAACAGGTGTGAAGGGGGGGTGAGGAAGACAAGTGATGGAGTGTACACAGATGGAGCGACAGAGTGTACACAGATGGAGCGACAGAGTGTACACAGATGGCGCGACAGTGCACACAGATGGCGCGACAGTGCACACAGATGACGCGACAGAGTGTACACAGATGACGCGACAGAGTGTACACAGATGGAGCGACAGAGTGTACACAGATGGAGCGACAGAGTGTACACAGATGGAGCGACAGAGTGTACACAGATGGAGCGACAGAGTGTACACAGATGGAGCGACAGAGTGTACACAGATGGCGCGACAGAGTGTACACAGATGGCGCGACAGAGTGTACAGATGGCAGATGGAGCGACAGAGTGTACACAGATGGCGCGAGAAACAGATGAATGTAATCAGCCAGATGGCCTCCATCTTCTCCGTCTTCTCCAGAGTGTACATCAGCAGAATCCAACTCCTCTTCCTCCTCACTCTGAGTGTACACAGATGGAGCTGTCCAGAGCTCTTCCAGAGCTGAAGGTTCTCCAGCGTCTTAGAAACAAAAAGAGAAAGAGGGATGAATGAGGTCTAATCAGCCAGTGATATTATTGGCCTCCCATCTTCTCCCGCCTCCTCCAGCTACCGGGACCAGGGGTGGAGGTGTGACATCAGCAGAATCCAACTCCCTTGCCTGTCTCCTCACTGCTGCACTCCCTCCTCCTCCTCTCTCCTCCTCTTCTGAGCTAAGGGTGCTGTCCTGGCTCTTCCCCAGCTGAAGGTTCTCCAGCCGCCCATTAGACACCCAGTTGGACTCACGGACATTTTGATGACCGCAGGCACCTCACAGAGATGGGTCTGTGTGTACTCTTCCTCCTCCTCCTCCTCTTCCTCTGCCTCCAGCATACCGGGGACCAGGGTGGAGGTGGTGGAGGTGATGGAGGAGTTGAGGAGGTCCCTGACCTCAGCTCCCATCCAAACTGCCTGTCTCCGTGCTCTGATGGGAGGCCAGCTCCAACCGGGTCATCTCTTGCCCGGCCCTCCTCTCTTCCCGGCCTGGAGCCTGAGCAGGGATGGCTGCTCTGAGCTGGAGGGTAGTGGAGTAAGGGCTGCGGGGTTGGTGGTGGTGGGGGGGCTGGTTGTCTCTCTGCAACCTCAGAGATGGGTCAGGATGGCTGGGTTTAGCCTCCACAGGATCCAGCCCATCTGACATTCCACCATACTCCTTCCAGTTGGTCTCAGAGATGGGTGAGGAGACATTTTAGATTCAGAGATGGGTCAGAGTCAGGGCTAAAGAGTCGAGACATCTTTTCGTAGAGTTGATCTCAGAGATGGGTTCAGAGTCGGGTTAAAGGTCGGGACCAGGGTCATCTCTTACCATACTCCTTCTCGTTGACCTCAGAGATGGGTCAGAGTCAGGGTTAAAGGTCGGGGTCATCTCTTACCGTACTCCTTCTCGTTGATCTCAGAGATGGGTTCAGAGTCAGGGTTAAAGGTCGGGACCAGGGTCATCTCTTACCGTACTCCTTCTCGTTGACCTCAGAGATGGGTCAGAGTTAAAGGTCGGGGTCAACTCTTACCGTACTCCTTCTCGTTGACCTCAGAGATGGGTCAGAGTCAGGGTTAAAGGTCAGGGTCATCTCTTACCGTACTCCTTCTCGTTGACCTCAGAGATGGGTCAGAGTCAGGGTTAAAGGTCGGGGTCATCTCTTACCGTACTCCTTCTCGTTGACCTCAGAGATGGGTCAGAGTCAGGGCTAAAGGTCGCGGTCATCTCTTACCATACTCCTTCTCGTTGATCTCAGAGATGGGTCAGAGTCAGGGTTAAAGGTCGGGGTCATCTCTTACCGTACTCCTTCTCGTTGATCTCAGAGATGGGTTCAGAGTCGGGGTTAAAGGTCGGGACCAGGGTCATCTCTTACCGTACTCCTTCTCGTTGACCTCAGAGATGGGTCAGAGTCAGGGTTAAAGGTCGGGGTCATCTTACCGTACTCCTTCTCGTTGACCTCAGAGATGGGTCAGAGTTAAAGGTCGGGGTCATCTCTTACCGTACTCCTTCTCGTTGACCTCAGAGATGGGTCAGAGTCAGGGCTAAAGGTCGCGGTCATCTCTTACCGTACTCCTTCTCGTTGACCTCAGAGATGGGTCAGAGTCAGGGCTAAAGGTCGCGGTCATCTCTTACCGTACTCCTTCTCGTTGACCTCAGAGATGGGTCAGAGTCAGGGCTAAAGGTCGCGGTCATCTCTTACCGTACTCTTCTCGTTGACCTCAGAGATGGGTCAGAGTCAGGGCTAAAGGTCGGGGTCATCTCTTACCGTACTCCTTCTCGTTGACCTCAGAGATGGGTTCAGAGATGACGGAGCAGAAGGAGATGGCGGAGGCAGCGGAGGGGTTCCTGGAGTGGCCCATGTGGTGGGTGACCTTCTTGACGTTCTTCAGCGCCTCCTCAGCCTGCTCCTGCTCCAGCGCTGACACCATGTCCTTGTAGGACTTACGAGCATCCTCCGTCAGAGACACTAGCCGGTTAAACAGACCCTAGAGGAGGAGAGGGAGGGGTGGCGGACGGGGAGAGGGGAGAGAGAAAGACATCAAGACTTTACACACTTCCATTTGCTTTTTGTTACAGTATTAACAGGCGTTATAAACACGCAGAGTTCAACGTCTTACCTCTGCTCCAGAGAAATTGAAGACGCCCACCACACTGACAGGCACCAGTTTGTTGACACAGCGTCCCAGAGCCTTCCTACCCAGAGCAAACACAAACGGGATCTCCTGTTCTCTGGCCATGGCTATGACGTTGTACAGAGCCTCATCTAGACCCCCTGGGACATAAAATAACAGTCACTACTACTGTAGAACTACCACTATAAACAGTCCTGCTCCCTGGGCATGGCTGTCTATCATGTTTTACAGAGCCTCATCTAGACACCCTGGGACATAAAGTCACTAACAGAACTACTATAAACACTACTACTGTAGACAGAACTACCACTATAAAAACAGTCCTGCTCCCTGGGCATGGCTGTCTATCATGTTTTACAGAGCCTCCTCTAGACACCCTGGGACATAAAATAACAGTCACTACTACTGTAGAACTACCACTATAAACAGTCCTGCTCCCTGGGCATGGCTGTCTATCATGTTTTACAGAGCCTCATCTAGACACCCTGCAATAGACAACACACAGTCACTAGTTATGTAGAAGATTTGATGCAGCCTGTGTTGAGCATATGCTGCCTCTCTCTGGTGGACACTAAAGTGGCGATTGGGGATGAATATTTGAAATATTCATAAACTTAGCACGCATTTGGAACCCCACACCCCAAGATCAGGATGATGTTCAGATAGGCACACTAGCTAAACGCTTAGCAACCGCAAAAACAAAACCCCGTGTTCTTATTGGACCTGGTTGAGTAGTACACTCCGTGGTTCACTGCTTTTTAAAAAACATAACCCAAGATTAATGACAAGAATGACCCCTGACCTTTGGCCTGGATCTTCTCACAGTTGGGTGAGATGAGGACACACTTGATCTTGTGGAGCTTCATGTGTTTGGTGACCTCTCTAAGGCCCATGACCAGTCTGCGTTTGGTCTTGGCTTTGCTGGGGTCCTTCTGATAAACCCTCTCCTGGAACCGGACCAGTTCCTGCAGCAGCATCGTCACACTCTCATCTATCTCTTTATTCAACACCTGGTTACAGTACCTGGAGAGAGAAACACACACTAATATTATAAACACATTCATCTGTCTCCTTATTCAACACCTGGTTACAGTACCTGGAGAGAGAAATACACACTAATATTATAAACACATTCATCTGTGTCCTTATTCAACACCTGGTTACAGTACCTGGAGAGAGAGAAACACACACTAATATTATAAACACATTCATCTGTGTCCTTATTCAACACCTGGTTACAGTACCTGGAGAGAGAGAGAAACACACTAATATTATAAACACACACTAATATTATAAACACATTCATCTGTGTCCTTATTCAACACCTGGTTACAGTACCTGGAGAGAGAGAGAGATACACACTAATATTATAAACACATTCATCCATCTCCTTATTCAACATCTGGTTACAGTACCTGGAGAGAGAGAGATACACACTAATATTATAAACACACACTAATATTATAAACACATTCATCTGTGTCCTTATTCAACACCTGGTTACAGTACCTGGAGAGAGAGAGAAACACACTAATATTATAAAACACACACTAATATTATAAACACATTCATCTGTGTCCTTATTCAACACCTGGTTACAGTACCTGGAGAGAGAGAGATACACACTAATATTATAAACACATTCATCTGTCTCCTTATTCAACACCTTGTTACAGTACCTGGAGAGAGAGAGAAACACACACTAATATTATAAACACATTCATCTGTCTCCTTATTCAACACCTTGTTACAGTACCTGGAGACAGTGATAGAGAGAGAGAACTAGGGTTAAGTAACACTTGAGACAGTGATAGAAAGAGAACTAGGGGTTAGGTAACACTTGGAGACAGTGATAGAGAGAGGAACTAGGGGTTAGGTAACACTTGGAGACAGTGAGAGAGAGGGACTAGGTTAGGTAACACTTGGAGACAGTGAGAGAGAGGGACTAGG
Organism: Oncorhynchus gorbuscha; assembly: GCF_021184085.1. Lineage (NCBI taxonomy): Eukaryota > Metazoa > Chordata > Actinopteri > Salmoniformes > Salmonidae > Oncorhynchus > Oncorhynchus gorbuscha. The sequence goes on from NW_025752887.1 coordinate 8,052, forward strand.
GGTTAGGTAACACTTGGAGACAATGAGAGAGAAAGAGAGAAAGAGAGACAGAGAGAGACAGAGAGAGAGAGACTAGGGTTAGATAACACTTGGAGACAGTGATAGAGAGAGGGACTAGGGTTAGGTAACACTTGGAGACAGTGAGAGAGAGAGGGACTAGGGTTAGTAACACTTGGAGACAGTGATAGAGAGAGTGACTAGGGTTAGATAACACTTGGAGACAGTATAGAGAGAGTGAACTAGGGGTTAGGTAACACTCTGGAGACAGTGATAGAGAGAGTGACTAGGGTTAGATAACACTTGAGACAGTGATAGAGAGAGGAACTAGGGTTAGGTAACACTTGGAGACAGTGATAGATATAGAACTAGGTTAGGTAACACTTGGAGACAGTGAGAGAGAGGACTAGGGTTAGGTAACACTTGGAGACAGTGAGAGAGAGGGACTAGGTTAGGTAAATACTTGGAGACAATGGAGGAGAGAAAGAGAGAAAGAGAGACAGAGAGAGAGAGACTAGGGTTAGGTAACACTTGGAGACAGTGATAGAGAGAGGAAACTAGGGGTTAGTAACACTTTGAGACAGTGAGAGAGGGACTAGGGTTAGGTAACACTTGGAGACAGTGATAGAGAGAGGAACTAGGCCAGTAACACTTGGAGACAGTGAGAGAGAGGGACTAGGGGTTAGATAAACACTTGAGACAGTGAGAGAGGGACTAGGGTTAGTAACACTTGGAGACAGTGAGAGACAGTGAGAGAGGGACTAGGATAGCTAACACTTGAGACAGGAGAGAGAGGGACTAGGGATAGCTAACACTTGAGACAGTGATAGAGAGAGGGACTAGGTTAGGTAACACTCGGGAGTCAGTGATAAAGAGAGGGACTAGGAGGAGACTAGAGAGAGTGACTAGGGTTAGATAACACTTGGAGACAGTGAGAGAGGGACTAGGGTTAGCCAACACTTGGAGACAGTGATAGAGAGGGACTAGGGTTAGCTAACACTTGAGACAGTGATAGAGAGGGACTAGGTTAGCCAACACTTGGAGACAGTGATAGAGAGGGACTAGGGTTAGGTAACACTTGAGACAGTAATAGAGAGGGACTAGGGTTAGGTAACACTTGAGACAGTAATAGAGAGGGACTAGGGTTAGGTAACACTTGGAGACAGTAATAGAGAGGGACTAGGGTTAGATAACACTTGGAGACAGTAATAGAGAGGACTAGGGTTAGGTAACATTGGAGACAGTGATAGAGAGGGACTAGGGTTAGGTAACACTTGGAGACAGTAATAGAGAGGACTAGGGTTAGGTAACACTTGAGACAGTGATAGAGAGAGTGACTAGAGTTAGATAACACTTGGAGACAGTGATAGAGAGGACTAGGTTAGGTAACACTGGAGACAGTAATAGAGAGGGACTAGGTTAGCTAACACTTGGAGACGTAATAGAGAGGGACTAGGTTAGCTAACACTGGAGACAGTAATAGAGAGGGACTAGGGTTAGATAACACTTGGAGACAGTAATAGAGAGGGACTAGGTTAGGTAACACTTGAGACAGTAATAGAGAGGACTAGGGTTAGGTAACACTTGGAGACAGTGAGAGAGGGACTAGGTTAGGTAAACACCTGAGACAGTAATAGAGAGGGACTAGGGTTAGATAACACTTGGAGACAGTAATAGAGAGGACTAGGGTTAGCTAACACTTGGAGACAGTAATAGAGAGGACTAGGTTAGCTAACACTTGAGACAGTAATAGAGAGGGACTAGGTTAGCTAACACTTGAGACAGTAATAGAGAGGGGACTAGGTTAGCTAACACTTGAGACAGTAATAGAGAGGGACTAGGGTTACTAACACTTGGAGACAGTAATAGAGAGGGGACTAGGGTTAGGTAACACTTGGAGACAGTGAGAGAGAGGGACTAGGGTTAGGTAACACTGGAGACAGTAATAGAGAGGGACTAGGTTAGATAACACTTGGAGACAGTAATAGAGAGGGACTAGGTTAGCTAACACTTGGAGACAGTAATAGAGAGGGACTAGGGTTAGCTAACACTTGAGACAGTAATAGAGAGGGACTAGGGTTAGCTAACACTCTGGAGACAGTAATAGAGAGGGACTAGGTTAGCTAACACTGTACAGGAGACAGTAATAGAGAGGACTAGGTTAGCTAACACTTGGAGACAGTAATAGAGAGGACTAGGGTTAGATAAATTCTGGAGACAGTGAGAGAGGGACTAGGGTTAGATAACACTCTGGAGACAGTAATAGAGAGGGACTAGGGTTAGTTAACACTCTGGAGACAGCAGAGAGGGACTAGGGTTATTAACACGGAGAGAGGGACTAGGGTTAGATAACACTTGGAGACAGTAATAGAGAGGACTAGGGTTAGCTAACACTTGGAGACAGTAATAGAGAGGGACTAGGGTTAGATAACACTTGAGACAGTGAGAGAGGGACTAGGGTTAGCTAACACTTGGAGACAGTGATAGAGAGGGACTAGGGTTGGCTAACACTTGGAGACAGTGATAGAGAGGGACTAGGTTAGCTAACACTTGGAGACAGTAACAGAGAGGGACTAGGTTAGCTAACACTTGGGAGACAGTAACAGAGAGGGACTAGGGTTGTGATAAACAATTTGGTATAAGAGAGAGGGACTAGGTTAATAACACTTGAGACAGTGATAGAGAGGACTAGGTTAGCTAACACTTGGAGACAGTGATAGAGAGGGAGTAGGGTTAGCTAACACTTGGAGACAGTGATAGAGAGGGAGTAGGGTTAGATAACAATAGGGGAGGCCTCTTCAACGATATGCTACTCCAAATATTGCGATATCCGATATAATCGTTTTGCACCGTTAATGACCCCATCATTCCAGACTGTGGAATTTTTATGAATCTTATTTAAGATACTAGTCACATTATCATTAAATAATCATAGTATAGCAAAAAACTAAGGCTTAGTTCATTAATTTGCCCTTAAAAATGCACTGTTTTGATTTGTACATTTCAAATAGAGTACAGTCTTGCACATCACAATATTAGATTTAATCATATATCAGCCCAACCCTAAGAGGAACACACACAATCAGGTTAACACACACACACACCACTATTAGAAAACACTCACATGCATACATCGACCAATATTATAAAACACACACACACACACCATTGTGCAGTTCAATAAGTTCCCAACTCCAGTCCAACAGCACAGTTTTGTTGTAGCTCCAGACAAACCCCTGATTCAACTAATCATCATCCCCTCAATGAGTTGAATCAGGTGAGTTTGTCCGGGGCAACAACAACGTGTGCTGTTGGGGGGACTGGAGGAGGGAAACACTGGGCTACAACAACGTGTGCTGTTGGGGGACTGGAGGAGGAAACACTGGGCTACAACAACGTGTGCTGTTGGGGGGACTGGAGGAGGGAAACACTGGGCTACAACAACGTGTGCTGTTGGGGGGACTGGAGGAGGGAAACACTGGGCTACAACAACGTGTGCTGTTGGGGGGACTGGAGGAGGGAAACACTGGGCTACAACAACGTGTGCTGTTGGGGGGGACTGGAGGAGGGAAACACGGGGCTACAACAACGTGTGCTGTTGGGGGGACTGGAGGAGGGAAACACTGGGCTACAACAACGTGTGCTGTT
>NW_025752888.1:0-11691 GCF_021184085.1 Oncorhynchus gorbuscha
ACGCACACGCACACGCACACACACACACACACACACACACACACACACACACACACACACACACACACACACACACACACACACACACACACACACACACACACACACACACACACACACACACACACACACACACACACACACACACAGAGGCAGACAGAGAGGTGGAGGGGAGAGGCACACAGAGAGGTAGAGGGGCGAGGCACACAGAGAGGTAGAGGGGAGAGGCACACAGAGAGGTAGAGGGGAGAGGCACACAGAGAGGTAGAGGGGAGAGGCACACAGAGAGGTAGAGGGGCGAGGCACACAGAGAGGTAGAGGGGAGAGGCACACAGAGAGGTAGAGGGGCGAGGCACACAGAGAGGTGGAGGGGAGAGGCACACAGAGAGGTAGAGGGGAGAGGCACACAGAGAGGTGGAGGGGAGAGGCACACAGAGAGGTGGAGGGGAGATGCAGACAGAGAGGTAGAGGGGCGAGGCACACAGAGAGGTGGAGGGGAGATGCAGACAGAGAGGTAGAGGGGAGAGGCACACAGAGAGGTGGAGGGGAGAAGGCAGACAGCAAGGTAGAGGCAGAAAGAGAGGTAGAGGGGAGATGCAGACAGAGAGGTAGAGGGGAGATACAGACAGAGAGGTAGAGGGGAGATGCAGACAGAGAGGTAGAGGGGAGAGGCAGACAGAGAGGTAGAGGGGAGAGGCACACAGAGAGGTAGAGGGGAGAGGCACACAGAGAGGTAGAGGGGCGAGGCACACAGAGAGGTGGAGGGAAGAGGCACACAGAGAGGTAGAGGGGAGAAGGCAGACAGAAAGGTAGTGGCAGACAGAGAGGTAGAGGGAGAGGCACACAGAGAGGTAGAGGGAGAGGCACACAGAGAGGTGGAGGGGAGAGGCACACAGAGAGGTGGAGGGGAGAGGCACACAGAGAGGTAGAGGGGAGAGGCACACAGAGAGGTGGAGGGAGAGGCACACAGAGAGGTAGAGGGGAGATACAGACAGAGAGGTAGAGGGGAGATACAGACAGAGAGGTAGAGGGGAGATACAGACAGAGAGGTAGAGGGGAGAAGGCAGACAGAAAGGTAGTGGCAGACAGAGAGGTAGAGGGGAGATGCAGACAGAGAGGTAGAGGGGAGATACAGACAGAGAGGTAGAGGGAGATGCAGACAGAGAAGTAGAGGAAGATAGAGAGGTAGAGGGGCGAGGCAGACAGAGAGGTGGAGGGGAGAAGGCCGACAGAGAGGTAGAGGCAGACAGAGAGGTAGAGGGGAAGGCAGACAGAGTGGTAGAGGGGAGAGGCAGACAGAGAGGTAGAGGGGAGTGGCAGGCAGAGAGATAGAGGGGAAGGCAGACAGCGAGGTAGATGGGAGAGGCAGACAGAGAGGTAGAGGGGAAGGCAGACAGAGAGGTAGAGGGGAAGGCAGACAGAGTGGTAGAGGGGAGAGGCAGACAGAGAGGTAGAGGGGAGTGGCAGGCAGAGAGATAGAGGGGAAGGCAGACAGCGAGGTAGATGGGAGAGGCAGACAGAGAGGTAGAGGGGAAGGCAGACAGAGAGGTAGAGGGGAAGGCAGAAATCAGATCAGAGAATCAGGGGGAAGTGTTGTTGTGTTTTTCCATATTAATTTTTCACGACCTAGAAAATCCCCAGAGGTTGTTTGTGTAGCCCTACAGAGGCCACATCATTTATAATGTGCACAGGTGTTCATTCAAACCCACAGAGATTTCCAGCAGATTTTTACAAATGTGGCGTATTTATTTGGAATCCAGTATTACACTTAATCTTATGACAGGAGCCAGAAGCTCCTACCCGACTGCACGACTACAGGAAAAACTCTGGGTCCTTGTATGGGCTTCAGGAAAATCACCTGTCTCTGTTTGTGAAATATATATTATACATATGCAATATATATGAGTGTTTTTTTGTGTGTGGTTTTGCCCTCCTCTCTCTAACCGTGGGTTTCTGGGGGGAGACGGCAGCCGACCAGACAAGGTGGTCTATCTCACACAGCAGAGGGAGTGGGTGGTCGACTGAATACGGGAGAGGAGAGAGACAGAATATGTTAGATAGAGAGCGGTGGAGGGAATTAGAGAATAAACGAGAAAGAGCTGCGTGCAGTATATGATTCAATGCAGAGAGAATGAGAGAGAGAGATGATAGAGAGACAGAGGGGAGTGAGGAAGTGAGAATGAGAAGATGAAAGTCAGAGAAGGGAGAAGGGGCTAAAGGAGAGGAGAGGCTAAGGAGAGAGGCTAAAGGAGGAGGAAGAGGCTAAAGTAGAGAGGAGAGAGGCTAAAGTAGAGAGGAGAGAGGCTAAAGTAGAGAGGAGAGAGGAGAGAGGCTAAAGTAGAGAGGAGAGAGGCTAAAGTAGAGAGGAGAGAGGCTAAAGGAGAGAGGCTAAAGGAGGGAGGAGAGAGGCTAAAGTAGAGAGGAGAGAGGCTAAAGTAGAGAGGAGAGAGGCTAAAGTAGAGAGGAGAGAGGAGAGAGGCTAAAGGAGAGAGGAGAGAGGCTAAAGGAGAGAGGCTAAAGGAGGGAGGAGAGAGGCTAAAGTAGAGAGGAGAGAGGCTAAAGTAGAGAGGAGAGAGGCTAAAGTAGAGAGGAGAGAGGAGAGAGGCTAAAGTAGAGAGGAGAGAGGCTAAAGTAGAGAGGAGAGAGGCTAAAGGAGAGAGGCTAAAGGAGGGAGGAGAGGCTAAAGTAGAGAGGAGAGAGGCTAAAGTAGAGAGGAGAGAGGGGGCTAAAGTAGAGGAGGAGAGAGGAGGAGAGAGGCTAAAGGAGAGAGGAGAGAGGCTAAGGGAGAGAGGCTAAAGGAGGGAGGAGAGAGGCTAAAGTAGAGAGGAGAGAGGCTAAAGTAGAGAGGAGAGAGGAGAGAGGCTAAAGTAGAGAGGAGAGAGGCTAAAGTAGAGAGGAGAGAGGCTAAAGTAGAGAGGAGAGAGTCTAAAGTAGAGAGGAGAGAGGCTAAAGTAGAGAGGAGAGAGGAGAGAGGCTAAAGTAGAGAGGAGAGAGGCTAAAGGAAAGCTAATGGAGAGAGGAGAGAGGCTAAAGGAGAGAGGAGAGAGGCTAGAGTAGGAGGAGAGGCTAAAGTAGAGAGGAGAGAGGCTAAAAGTAAAGAGGACAGAGGCCCTAAAGTAAAGAGGAAAAGAGGCTAAAGTAGAAAGAGGCTAAAGACAGGAGAGAGGCTAAAGGAGAGAGGAGAAGACTAAAGTAGAGGAGGGAGGCTAAAGGAGAGAGAGGAGAGAGACTAAAGAGTGTAGAGGAGAGGAGAGGCTAAGGAGAGAGGCTAATGGAGAGAGGAGAGAGGCTAAAGGAGAGAGGAGAGAGGCTAAAGTGTAGAGGAGAGAGGAGAGAGGCTAAAGTGTAGAGGAGAGAGGAGAGAGGCTAAAGGAGAGAGGCTAAAGGAGAGAGGAGAGAGGCTAAAGTGTAGAGGAGAGAGGAGAGAGGCTAAAGGAGAGAGGCTAAAGGAGAGAGGCTAAAGTGTAGAGGAGAGAGGAGAGAGGCTAAAGGAGAGAGGCTAAAGGAGAGAGGGAGAGGCTAAAGTGTAGAGGAGAGAGGAGAGAGGCTAAAGGAGAGAGGCTAAAGGAGAGAGGAGAGAGGCTAAAGGAGAGAGGCTAAAGGAGAGAGGCTAAAGGAGAGAGGAGAGAGGCTAAAGGAGAGAGGAGAGAGGCTAAAGTGTAGAGGAGAGAGGAGAGAGGCTAAAGTAGAGTGTAGAGAGCCTAAAGGAGAAAGGAGAGAGGCTAAATTAGAGAGGAAAAGAGGCTAAAGTAGAGAAGAGAGAGGATAACGGAGACAGAAGAGAGGCAAATTTGAATGGAGAGAGGCTGAAGTAGAGTAAGAGAGGCTAGAGGAGAGAGGAGAGTCTAAAGGAGAGAGGAGAGAGCCTAAAGGAGAGAGGAGAGAGGCTAAAGTAGAGAGGAGAGAGGAGAGAGGCTAAAGTAGAGAGGAGGGAGGCTAAAGGAGAGAGGAGAGAGGCTAAAGTGTAGAGGAGAGAGGAGAGAGGCTAAAGGAGAGAGGCTAAAGGAGAGAGGAGAGAGGCTAAAGGAGAGAGGCTAAAGGAGAGACGAGAGAGGCTAAAGGAGAGAGGAGAGAGGCTAAAGTGTAGAGGAGAGAGGAGAGAGGCTAAAGGAGAGAGGCTAAAGGAGAGAGGAGAGAGGCTAAAGAAGAGAGGAGAGAGGCTAAAGGAGAGAGGAGAGAGGCTAAAGGAGAGAGGAGAGAGGCTAAAGTGTAGAGGAGAGAGGAGAGAAGCTAAAGGAGAGAGGCTAAGGGAGAGAGGAGAGAGGCTAAAGGAGAGAGGAGAGAGGCTAAAGGAGAGAAGAGAGAGGATAACGGAGACAGAAGAACAAATTGAATGGGAAGGCTGAAGTAGAGTAAGAGGCTAGAGGAGAGAGGAGGTCTAAGGGAGAGGAGAAACCTAAAGGAGAGAGGAGAGAAGACTAAAGTAGAGAGGAGAAGGAGAAGGCTAAAGTAGAAGGAGGAGGCTAAGGAGAGGAGGAGGAGGCTAAAAAGTGTAGCCAGGGAGAGGAGAGAGGCTAAAGGAGAGAGGCTAAAGGAGAGAGGAGAGAGGCTAAAGGAGAGAGGCTAAAAAGGAGAGAGGAGAGAGAGGCTAAAGGAGAGAGGAGAGAGAGGCTAAAGTGTAGGAGAGAGGAGAGAGGCTAAAGGGAGAGGCTAAAGGAGAGAGGAGAGAGGCTAAAGAAGAGAGGAGAGAGGCTAAAGGAGGAGAGGAGAGAGGCTAAAGGAGAGAGGAGAGAGGCTAATGTGTAGAGGAGAGAGGAGAGAAGCTAAAGGAGAGAGGCTAAGGGAGAGAGGAGAGAGGCTAAAGGAGAGAGGAGAGAGGCTAAAGGAGAGAGGAGAAAGGAGAGAGGAGAGAGGCAAAAGTATAGTGGTGAGAGGCTAAAGGAGAGAGGAGAGAGGCTAAAGGAAGGAGGAGAGCGGAGAGGGGCTAAAGTAGAGTGGAGAGACGCTAAAGGAGAGAGGAGAGAGGCTAGAGGAGAGAGGAGAGAGATTAAAGGAGACAGGAGAGAGGCTAAAGTAGAGAGGAGAGAGGCTAAAGTAGAGAGGAGAGAGGCTAAAGGAGAAAGGAGAGAGGCTAAAGTAGAGAGGAGTCAGGCTAAAGTAGAGAGGAGAGAGGCTAAAGTAGAGAAGAGAGAGGGTAAAGGAGACAGGAGAGAGGCAAAGTAGAATGGAGAGAGGCTGAATTAGAGTAATAGAGAGAGACAGAGATAGAGACAAATATAAAGAGACAGAGATAGAGACAGAGCTATAGAGACAGAGATAGAGACAGAGATATAGACACAGCTATAGAGACAGAGCTATAGAGACAGAGATAGAGACAGAGATAGAGACAGAGAAAGAGACAGAGATAGAGACAGAGCTATAGAGACAGAGACATAGATATAGACAGAGCCATAGAGACAGAGATAGAGACAGAGGTATAGAGACAGAGATAGAGACAGAGCTATAGAGACAGAGACATAGATAGAGACAGCGCTATAGAGACAGAGATAGAGACAGAGGTATAGAGACAGAGATAGAGACAGAGATATAGAGACAGAGATAGAGACGGAGATAGAGACAGAGATATAGAGACAGAGATAAAGACAGAGATATAGAGACAGAGATAAAGACGGAGCTATAGAGACAGAGATAAAGACAGAGCTATAGAGCCAGATATAGAGACAGAGATATAGAGACAGAGCTATAGAGACAGAGATAGAGACAGAGATAGAGACAGAGATATAGAGACAGAGATATAGAGACAGAGATAGAGACAGAGATATAGAGACAGAGATATAGAGACAGAGATAGAGACAGATAGAGACAGAGATATAGAGACAGAGATAAAGACAGAGATATAGAGACAGAGATAAAGACGGAGCTATAGAGACAGAGATAAAGACAGAGCTATAGAGACAGAGATATAGAGACAGAGATATAGAGACAGAGATATAGAGACAGAGATATAGAGACAGAGATATAGAGACAGAGATAGAGACAGAGATATAGAGACAGAGATATAGAGACAGAGATAAAGACAGAGATATAGAGACAGAGATAAAGACAGAGATATAGAGACAGAGATAAAGACAGAGATATAGAGACAGAGATAAAGACAGAGCTATAGAGACAGAGATAAAGACAGAGATATAGAGACAGAGATAGAGACAGAGCTATAGAGACAGAGATAAAGACAGAGCTATAGAGACAGAGATAAAGACAGAGCTATAGAGACAGAGATAGAGACAGAGCTATAGAGCCAGATATAGAGACAGAGATATAGAGACAGAGCTATAGAGACAGAGACATAGATAGAGACAGAGCTATAGAGACAGAGATAGAGACAGAGATATAGAGACAGAGCTATAGAGCCAGATATAGAGACAGAGATATAGAGACTGAGATAAAGACAGAGCTATAGAGACAGAGATAAAGACAGAGATATAGAGCCAGATATAGAGACAGAGATATAGAGACAGAGCTATAGAGACAGAGACATAGATAGAGACAGAGCTATAGAGACAGAGATAGAGACAGAGATATAGAGACAGAGATAGAGACAGAGATAAAGAGAGAGAGATCGTCAGATAAAGATACAGAGAGATAGAGACAGATAAAGATACAGAGATAGAGACAGAGATGAAGACAGAGCTATAGAGCCAGATATAGAGACGGAGCTATAGAGACAGAGATAAAGACAGAGCTATAGAGCCAGATATAGAGACAGAGATATAGAGACAGAGATAAAGACAGAGCTATAGAGCCAGATATAGAGACAGAGCTATAGAGACAGAGATAAAGACAGAGCTATAGAGCCAGATATAGAGACAGAGATATATAGACAGAGATATAGAGACAGAGATATAGAGACAGAGATATAGAGACAGAGATAAAGACAGAGCTATAGAGACAGAGATAAAGACAGAGCTATAGAGACAGAGATAAAGACAGAGATAGAGACAGAGATAAAGACAGAGCTATAGAGACAGAGATAAAGACAGAGCTATAGAGACAGAGATAAAGACAAAGATATAGAGACAGATAAAGACAGAGATAGAGACAGAGATAAAGACAGAGATAAAGAGCTATAGAGACAGATAAAGACAGAGCTATAGAGACAGAGATAAAGACAGAGCTATAGAGACAGAGATAGAGACAGAGCTATAGAGACAGAGATAAAGACAGAGATAGAGACAGAGATAAAGACAGATAAGAGACAGAGATAGACAGAGATAAAGACAGAGCTATAGAGACAGAGATAGAGACAGAGCTATAGAGAGAGATAGAGACAGAGATAAAGACAGAGAGATCGTCAGATAAAGATACAGAGAGATAGAGTCAGAGAGATCGTCAGATAAAGACAGAGATATAGAGACAGAGATAAAGACAGAGCTATAGAGACAGAGATAAAGACAGAGCTATAGAGACAGAGATAAAGACAGAGATAGAGACAGAGATAAAGACAGAGCTATAGAGACAGAGATAAAGACAGAGCTATAGAGACAGAGATAAAGACAGAGCTATAGAGACAGAGATAAAGACAGAGATAGAGACAGAGATAAAGACAGAGCTATAGAGACAGAGATAAAGACAGAGATAGAGACAGAGATAAAGACAGAGCTATAGAGACAGAGATGAAGACAGAGATAGAGACAGAGATAAAGACAGAGCTATAGAGACAGAGATAAAGACAGAGCTATAGAGACAGAGATAAAGACAGAGCTATAGAGACAGAGATAAAGACAGAGCTATAGAGACAGAGATAGAGACAGAGCTATAGAGCCAGATATAGAGACAGAGATAAAGACAGAGCTATAGAGACAGAGACATAGATAGAGACAGAGCTATAGAGCCAGAGATAGAGACAGAGCTATAGAGCCAGAGATAGAGACAGAGATAAAGACAGAGAGATCGTCAGATAAAGATACAGAGAGATAGAGGCAGAGAGATCGTCAGATAAAGACAGAGATATAGAGACAGAGATAAAGACAGAGCTATAGAGACAGAGATAAAGACAGAGAGATCGTCAGATAAAGACAGAGATATATAGACAGAGATAAAGACAGAGCTATAGAGACAGAGATAAAGACAAAGATATAGAGACAGAGATAGAGACAGAGATAAAGACAGAGATAGATACAGAGATAAAGACAGAGCTATAGAGACAGAGATAAAGACAGAGCTATAGAGACAGAGATAAAGACAGAGCTATAGAGACAGAGATAAAGACAGAGCTATAGAGACAGAGATAAAGACAGAGCTATAGAGACAGAGATAAAGACAGAGATAGAGACAGAGATAAAGACAGAGATATAAAGACAGAGCTATAGAGACAGAGATAAAGACAGAGCTATAGAGACAGAGATAAAGACAGAGATATAGAGACAGAGATAAAGACAGAGCTATAGAGACAGAGATAAAGACAGAGCTATAGAGACAGAGATAAAGACAGAGCTATAGAGACAGAGATAAAGACAGAGATAGATACAGAGATAGAGATAGCTATAGAGACAGATATATTGTCAGATAAAGATACTGTGCGATAGAGACAGAGCTATAGAGACAGAGATGGCCTGTCTCAGAGACAGATAAAGAGACAGAATGATTGTCAGATTAAGAGACAGAGATGAAGAGACAGAGATAGAGACAGAGATAAAGAGACAGAGAGATATAGACAGGGAGATAGAGACAGAGATAAAGAGACAGAGATGGAGACTGTGTGAGAGAGGCTCAGCCCATTGCCTTCATTGCCCTAGCCCTCCTCACTAAGGTTAAGTCTGTGGGTTAGTTCTCCCCTGACCTTGCCTGCTAGCATGTTGAGATGCCCTATAGAGATAAAAGGCCTCATAGACATTAGTATGCTGCGGTGCACTGCCCTGGAACTGCCTGAATAACATTTTAATAAGGTTTCCACCACAACCTCCATCTGTGCAGCCAACTGTCACTCCGGCTCTCAGGAGACAGGCCATGTCAGGGATGACCGTTAAAAGGGTGTTGTGCTGTGAAGTCAACTGTCACTCCGGCTCTCAGGAGACAGGCCATGTCAGGATGACCATTAAAAGGGTGTTGTGAAGTCAACTGTCACTCCGGCTCTCAGGAGACAGGCCATGTCAGGGATGACCATTAAAAGGGTGTTGTGAAGTCAACTGTCACTCCGGCGCTCAGGAGACAGGCCATGTCAGGGATGACCATTAAAAGGGTGTTGTGAAGTCAACTGTCACTCCGGCTCTCTCAGGAGACAGGCCATGTCAGGATGACCATTAAAAGGGTGTTGTGCTGTGAAGTCAACTGTTACTCCGACTCTCAGAAGACAGGCCATGTCAGGATGAAGGGTGTTGTGAAGTCAACTGTCACTCCGGCTCTCAGGAGACAGGACGATTACCATTAAAAGGGTGTTGTGCTGTGAAGTCAACTGTCACTCCGGGTCTCTCAGAGACAGGCCATGTCAGGGATGATCATTAAAAGGGTGTTGTGAAGTCAACTGTCACTCCGGCTCTCAGGAGACAGGCCATGTCAGGGATTACCGTTAAAAGGGTGTTGTGTTGTCAAGTCAACTGTCACTCCGGTCTGTCAGGAGACAGGCCATGTCAGGGATGACCATTAAAAGGGTGTTGTGAAGTGAACTGTTACTCCGGCTCTCAGGAGACAGGCCATGTCAGGATGACCGTTAAAAGGGTGTTGTTGAAGTCAACTGTTACTCCGGCTCTCAGGAAACAGGCCACACGATTACAGTTAAAAGGGTGTTGTGAAGTCAACTGTCACTCCGGCTCTCAGGAGACAGGCCATGTCAGGGATGACCGTTAAAGGGTGTTGTGAAGTAAACTGTTACCCGGCTCTCAGGAGACAGGCCATGTCAGGGATGACCATTAAAAGGGTGTTGTGAAGTAAACTGTCACTCCAGCTCTCAGGAGACAGGCCATGTCAGGATGACCGTTAAAAGGGTGTTGTGAAGTCAACTGTTACTCCGGCTCTCAGGAGACAGGCCATGTCAGGGATGACCATTAAAGGGTGTTGTGAAGTCAACTGTCACTCCAGCTCTCAGGAGACAGGCCATGTCAGGGATGACCGTTAAAAGGGTGTTGTGAAGTCAACTGTCACCCGGCTTTCAGGAGACAGGCCATGTCAGATGACCGTTAAAAGGGTGTTGTGCTGTGAAGTCAACTGTTACTCTGGCTCTCAGGAGACAGGCCATACGATTACCGTTAAAGGGTGTTGTGCTGTGAAGTCAACTGTCACTCCGGCTCTCAGGAGACAGGCCATCGATTACCATTAAAAGGGTGCTTTGGGACACGAAAGAAGAAGTGTAATATGAGCGTTTGTTCAGGAAACCTTTCACACAGAGCTGTGTGAACTGTGAATAGCTTGTTACTGGTTTGTGTGTAATAATGCAATGTGCTCAAGTACATTTTACATCATGTCGCTAAACAACATCAATGTAAAACCATATTATTCATCTATATTTTTCAGACCCATGGCAGAAAACAATAAGCTAGTAAAGTGACAATTTTAGCAGTGTAGGAAATACACGGATTCTTCCACAATGCTACTTTTTCCACAGTGTTTTATTCAGCTTGTACTATCATTCTCCTAGTCTGTAGTAGAATCCCTGCAGCACTCAGACCTCGTTTAAACCTGCCCAGTGCACACATACTGGACTAACCTGGGAATAGAGAGCATCACATCTCAGAGACAAGTCCCAGAGGTGTGTGTGAGTGTGTGCATGTGCATGAGTTCCCAGGGAGAAACATGGTGTCTAGCAATGCACCCACCCACACACTAAAATATAGGTTAGCTGGGAGGGCATTATACATCCCCTGCCAGGCATATCTGCAATTATCACAAACACACAACTAAATGGATTTCTCCTTCATAGGATATAGAATAATCCCATCAGGCAGTTTGAGGAAAAACCAAGTGGTAACAGATCATATCAGTGGTGCAGATATTACCACCCCAGGAGCTGGGGTGTCTCTAGCTTGACACCCCAGGTATAGAGTACATTCACATCACTACTGAGGGATCTGACTGCGTGAGTATCTGACAGTTGCAGGACTTATACACCACTCATGTTGCTGGCTGCAACAACAAATGGACACGCAGTACAGTCGCACACACACACACACACACACACACACACACACACACATTAATAACACACACACACACACACACAACACACACACACACACACACACACACACACACACACACACACACACACACACACACACACACACACACACACACACACACACACACACACACACACACACACACACACACACACACACACACTCTTCAAAGTCAACGACAATAGAGGATTTCATGAGAAAACCCAGAGAGTCAGGGAGGACCAAGAGCCTAGTCTCATCCACTTCACTGACCTTCCTGGTGCTGCGTCACAGTAACAGGTGAAATTACCACAGAGTTACTACAACATCTACATCCCCCTCCTAAAATCAACTTTATAACCTAAAATTCCCTTAATCTCATTATATACTATGTATCGTCTTGGGTGTCAGAGGTTGTGTCCAAAATGGCACCCTATCTTGTGCACTATAATGGGAGTAGGGAGTCATTTGGGACGCACATAGAGCAATGAGCCAAGCAAACACAAGCACAGCTCGACAAGACCTAGCAAACCCTGAATTTACAGTAAAACGATTGATCATTAAAACACCCTAAATATTGTGTCACTGTGAAATCAGTGTG